>NC_068355.1:98047969-98227969 GCF_020536995.1 Dreissena polymorpha | reverse complement strand
TTTTCTTATTTACTCAAAAGTTATATTACACTTAAGGTAGCGCACCCCTAATGATTTCCCGCGATTTCTTCGAAGGTTGAAGAGCCTAATAGTAGGTGCCGTAGCCTAGCGGTTAAGGCGATAGACTAAATCTTTTGGGATATTCCCGGGCAGGTTCGAATCCTGCCGACGACGTATAATTTTTTGCGACGCGTTTTACTTCTTTTCAAACGTAATTTGATTTAATATGGCATATAAGCTATGTTTATTGTTAAATATGTTGCATTTGTTATGCACATTCTTCAATTTTTAAAATTAAAACAACGTTATGGCTAAATTGGGTGATTTACTGCTGAAAATACGAACCATGCATGTTGCATTTTTATTTTATTTAAAAAAGTAAACGGTAAATCCGTCTATTTCTTGGTATTTTTGCTGAGAATAGTGTATCTATAAAAACTAAGTTCAAAATATTACTTAAATGATACTATTTTGAATTTTATGACACTTTGTTTTTAACCAACCCAATTTCTACTTGCCTGAAACCACTTCCATTTCATGGCGCTCTTCCATAGATACCAAGTTATAAAAAATAAATGTTTGTAAAAGAAAACTTTTTTCACCTTGTTTAAACTTTAAACATTTTTATTGCATCTGTACACACCAACTGTATGCCTATATTTGGAAATCTGGATGAATTATGGAACTTTCATATACCCCATGGGTGCACATAAACTGGACAAAAACCGAGTGTGGGGATGATTTTGCAAAAATCAGTATTTTTTTTAAAGCATGGAAAGACTACCTAAAAATTTGCATGTAGTTCAGTGAAATAATGCTGATTAAGAAAATAATGTATTAGATTATATTTGGATAGGTACCCATTACGGTGCGCTACCTTAAACAAAACTAGATACTTTATTTTCGTTTATTAAATGGCGTTACACGAAATTAAATGGAATTGAATACTTTTTTCGGCGTAAGCTGCATAAGCCAGCTTTTCACCTTAGCCTGACCTTTGTAAGTGTCCAATAAAATTCCAATAAAATTTCCCGCGGCTAGGTACGAATGAATACACTTCATTTATTCCATTGGCTGATTTGAGTATACCACCAGAACATTGGAAACATATCCGCGTCTTTGTAACACTGTTTTACTGTATGAAACAATTTTATCTCGAATGAAAAGGCTTAATAGATAGAACAGTTTTACACTCAATTCTCGACATCAATACAGTTTGTGCGTACACCTTTTATTTTCGGAGTATTACCAGCGCAAGAGCGTTTATACTTAAAAGGCTATGTTCTCATATTTAGTACTTACTTCCTTATTCCTGTCAACATGTTAACATGTAAAAGTATAAAGAGCAATGGAAGCGAGGCCTCACTTTAAAGCATTGCATTTCAACCCGCGAGGTATATCGGGCCATTTTGCGGACATTCAGAGTTTATATACAGGTCATCACCGGAGTTGGCGGCCAGTAAAATAATCGTTATATAATAAAGACGCTATCCGTGAACTAGGTGACCTGGAATTTTCTTTAGACCAGAAATATGTTAAATGAAGATATTCAGCAATATAATTATGGTATGTAAATAATAGATTCTAAATGTGTTTTCAACAATACAATGATAAATATTATTGTTGATAAATTTAACAATAATTATTCGTCCATATTGCCTAATGTACTAAAGTGATATTATGAGCATGTAACAGTTTATAGGTGTCTATCGCAACCGTTGATTATTTTTGATGTTTCTACTTCATATACACTTATATTAATTAATGCAGCATCATCATACTAAAACAATATACCAGAAAGAGAAAAATAATGCATTTGAATATCAACCGTACTTTCGTTTGACAACTGATCATGCGTTTACGAGTTGAACCTAAATTTAGTTTTAGTGCAGATTTGTTCATACGACACAAAGACACGAAATTGTTTTACGGATCATTTCAGCTTACAGGACTGGGTGGGTCACGTAAGAATATCGAATATAAAATATATTTTTATAAACAACTGGTAGCAAGGTGAGTTGCAGATAATTAATCAGTAACCACATTTTAACTAACTATTTTGACCTGTTAATTCTTTTCAGCTCAATTCAACAGTGCAAAATGCCCATAATATCACTTTAAGCATTAGCACGATGATAATTGATACTGTTAATAATCGAATCAAATAGCAATGCCCGACAAACCACTAAAACAGGTTTGTTCGAAGAACGCGCCTATAAATACGGATACTTCTCGTGTGGCCGGTTGACTCATATGTTTAAATTTCACTTCCATTCTTCTTTTGGTTTTCTGTTTTGTATCTATAGGTTTATGACCAGCAATATGTTATAATGTAAAATAAGCCGCGAAAACTCCCCGTAACATCCCGTACTGCGTGTGATGCAGCTAAGAACTGCACAGAAAAAGACATTCGCTATACTTGATCTCATTCATTAAACTATTTACGCCGTATATCTTTTTTAAAGATATTTCTTGTTAAAACTAAAACCATTATTGAACGAATACATAAAAGGGCTTCAATCAAAACAAAATGCATGAAGTGTCTTTTGATTAAGGGAATTTATCCTTTTTTCTAATAATTAGTGCGATTTCATTAAATGTTATTCTAAATTATTATTTCAGTGGAGTACATGTGGTACAGTTTGTGAGTATATCAACTTGTTAATTGTCGGCTGAGTGCTTTTTATATTTAAAACGGTAAATTTTGTCGTGTTTGATCTTTGTTGACCTCAAAGGTTCTAAACAACTTCACCAAAACAGCGAATAAACCAGCAATTTAATGAATTTACCCAATGCATAAGATAACCAAAATGTCATAAGGATATTTTATAGCTAACATTTGCGGTAACAGGGATTCAATAATTACTTATGACTGTGGAACATCCGACTTTTTGTCACAATGATTCTCCATCAGAATGTTTAATGACTAGCTTTAATGAAGAGCTACATTTGTCTGGTGGAATTGCTATGGTGAACACGTGTGCATATGGTTCTCATTTAGAACCCGTCATCAGATCGTCCTGAATGCAAGCAGCATGTCAGTTCTTACACTAATTTATATTACTGACTTATATTGAATCGCAAAAACACAGCGATGCATAACGCATGCGAATTATATAGTTAAACACATATTTGTTTGTCATAAATGTTTTATAGAACATTGTCACACATCAAACATCGAAATTCAAAATCATGTTTATGATTGTGATTCACATTTGTTTATTGCTTGAATTCGTATTGTAACACAGTAAGTTATAAAATATTTAACATGAAATGCAGTATTTTGTGTGTAGCTTCTTGTTTTTTTTACATAATACTTAATGCTTTGCATATATGTTATAAGTATCATTAACTATCGTTTGTGTATCTCTTAAGAGCTTTAACAAATGTGTTGGTAGCTTCATATACAATTATTAAATTGTTTCACTTTTCAGTTTTGTGAAAACAATTTGAGCTTTACATATTTTGTCTTTCAATACCACCATGATTATGTCAGTCTAAGAATATACGTAAAATGTATCCAAGCACCGTATGGGCATCTTTAAACGCACCTAATTATTTCAAGTTGTGACGTCAAACTCATAAACTAATATAGCGCTTATCAGCAATTCAGCAATAACAGTGCTCCAGTTTATAATGCGGTAATAAATCATCGAGATGCTTCAAAAATAACTGTGATTAATTTCACAAATCGAGCATTGCCACAACCCATGATGCAGGTAGGTGACTGCTTTCCTCATTAAATATTACCTCAAGTGAGAGTTCCCTATGAAAGCGCTGCAAACCAAGTCTCTCAAACAATAATCTCAGATCAGAAACACAGCAACATACACACTTTGTACTGAAAACATAAATTGGCAACGCAAAGTATTCCACGCCTTGTTGTTATACGACTGTTTCCACAGATCAAGGAAATATAAAATATAGACTTTTGCTATCGTTGTCTTCAAGAGAAACGGTATACTAATTACTAGGATGTTCATGTTGATGGCGTTGTTGTTGCTGTTGATGCTAATCATTCGTCTTATACATACATATACTAGTACATACATTCTTATAATTATGCTACTTATAAGTAAAAGAAGTAGTAGAAGTGAAGGTGGTAGTGGTAGTGATGTTGGTTTGTGGTTGTTGTTGTGGTGGTGGTGATGGTGATTCTGGTTCAAAAGTTGTGGTAGTGGTGGTTACAACACAGCAGATTAAAAGATTCCGCTTGGAGCGTGTTTTTTGAAACCCCTTTAGTAAAGCTGTTGCATATATTTATCAGTTGCCGATGGTGGGTAAATTTTGTTTACAGGAATGTTCATCATGTGTAAGAACTATGCACTGAACTATTCCTCTACCTTTCTCTATAAACCTTCTAGATACTCATTCAACTTACGTTAGTTATTGAATTTGTATTAACTTTTTAAACCGTGATCAATTACAATTCAAACCAAGATTAAACATACCTATTAAACATATTTAATACACAACATGTTATTAAACATCTGTATGTAAGCATCATTATTAAATATCAACATATTAATATATAACCATTCAGTGTACACTGACGTCTTTCCGACCACTTCATTAAAACAGTTGAACACATCTTGTTCACATCCCCTTCCAAGCTTGGCCCTCTCTGGATGTAAGTTTATACGTTACTATTTTGTATCTGTACGACCAAAAGGCAAATCCGATGTCTAAATTCACATGTATGTACACACGATTGTCGTACAGTAGCGTAATTTCCAGTACTGAATAAATAGTACATTAATCAAAAGGATATATTGTACAGAGGACGACGTATTTTTTTGCACATCGGGCTGGCGCCCGGATTAAGTTTACGTCTCACTTAATTTTACCCGACGTCGAGCCCGGGAGGGAATCGAGTTGAGATCGAAAAAAAGATCAGACGATCAACGCACGGTTATCGCCCGGCGATTGCACGACATCGGATTAATTGAACGTGTATCGGCAAAAAATAAGATATTTTCCAGGGACATATTCATCGGCCGTCTGACTGCCGGAGGGCCTCCGCACGATGAGTGACGGACGCCGGACGAAGATCGTCATGATATACTTATAATGAATCCGATGTCGGGTGATAAAACAGAGCGATGCAGTAAATTGTTAACGCACTGCTCCTTTATTTCATGCACTGCTTTTTTTTCAATTCACTCCTCTTTTATTTAATTTTGCAGTCCTCTGTGTTCTGTCCCATTCCCTAGACTTAGCTAAATCGTTCCCACGAGTAGGAGATGCGGAGCAGTCTTCGGAGTCATTTGTATTCAAATTCATGCATCCTTCGTTCTCTGTCCACGAGAAGCGTCCAGCTCTCGCATGCGTTGAGTAGGATGGAGACTATGAGGAACTTGTAGAGCCTGTAGTTGTTGGGGAAGATGATGTAACTGCTTGTCCAAAGACTGCGCAGTCTGGCCATCGCTGTTGTCGTCATGACAATTCTTATTCAGAGATCAACGGTACTAGTATCATCCTTAGACCGTGTTGCTCCCAAATACTTGAAGCGGGTCACTTCTTCTAGCTTCTCGCCATTATTGGAGATGTCTGCACTGGTTTTTGTCGTGCTGTTCACCATTATCTGCGACTTCTTCTTGCTGACCTTTATACCGTATGCCCCTGCTCTTTCACAAAGTATGTTGGTGATGAGGTAAATGAGGTACCCATTTGGTAAATGTCATCAACGAATCTCAAGTTTGAGATGTGTCTTCCATCGATGGAGATTTATATGTAGTGGCAATAATAATGATTGAGATTCTCCTGCATTATCTTCTCAATGAAAATTTTGAACAGGGCTGGAGAGAGCAGACATCCCTGACGGACACCCACTGATGTCCTGAAGAAGTTCCCCTGCTATCCTCTGAGAAGTGCTGCGCTGCTTGCGTTTCCGTAGAGTTCCTGAATGACTATCACAAGTCCTTCGTCAATGTTGAATCCTCTCAGAACATGCCATAGGCCATAATGCCAGTCGCGATAGATCTCTTTCTTTAAGTCAAGGAAGTTGTGGAAGAGCTCACGCGGGTGTTGCAAGTGTTTTTCGATGATGTTTCTGCGGTTGATGATTTGTTCCACTGTGCTCCGCCCAGCTCTGATTACAACCCGCTCTTCGGCCAGCAGTTTCTTGGCCTTACTTTTCAATCGATTAAGGATGATGCGTAGCATGACTTCGCTGTGATGACTGGTGAGGCTGATAGTGCGGTATTCTTGCACAACTTGAGATTGCCCTTTTTTCGGTACGGGCATTACCAGTGAGTGGGTCCACTCTTTGACTAACATCTTCTCCTCCCAGATCTTTTAGCATAGTGCCGTCATTGCTGCAGTCATTGCCTCTCCTCCGTGCTAAATCAGCTCGAAATTGACGTTGTCCACCCCGTAAGCTTTCCTGCTTTAATACTACGCACTCCCTCCACCACCTCTTCCTTAAGTGTGGACTGACTTTCTTCTTCCGCTTCTGGTCTGGGATCCTTATGAAGAAGATTGGAGCCTGGTTGAAGCGGATAGTTATAGATGTCACTGCAGTATTCAGTCCACCTATTTATGACTGCGGCACTCTCGGTAAGGCAATTCCCGTCAGCGTCTGATAAAACTATGGCCTTGGGCTGACTGGCCTTCGTGAGGGTTTGGAGGTTGATGTAGGCCTTCTTATGGCTGTCTGCGCTCATCTCTTTGTCGATGATGATGCAAAGTTCCTCAATCAATTCATCCTTAGCCTCTTTCTTTGTCTTTATAACCTCCCTGTTCGCTTTCTAGTAATTTTCCCTATGGTCAAGGTTGTTATACTTATATATCATGCATCAGCTCTTTTTTTTTGGCACATAAGTTCTTGATTTTCGGTTGGTACACATGGCTTGTTATTTCTTTTGTCTCTCCTAAGCTTTTCTTCGGCCGATGGCAGTGGGATATCCTTAATTGTGTTGGTAATGGTGTCGATGTCATTTTCTTAGATGTTCAGGGCTGCAAACTGGCCAACTGTATGTGCTGAGGTCACGTTACTTCGTGAGTGGAGCGATCATCCTCCACACGAGATGAGAATTAGACGCCTGACATATTTTTTGCTGAATTAATAATGTGCAGTCATTGCTGTATATGTATCGCGGTGGTTGGCAGACGCTCGTCTCAAGTAGGCGACCCGCTTTCAATCCATTTTCCCAGAAGCATGTGCGTTTGATTGGTGGTTACCGTACCGAACGGGTTTTGTTTCCTCCGGGTTCTCTAGCTTCCCTATACAACACAAGGCCACATCAAACATTGAAACTCTTTCAGTAACAACAAAACAGCCCATCTCCAACTTGAGATTCGTTGATGACATTTACCAAATGGGTACCTCATTTACCTCATCACCAACAGACTTTGTGAAAGAGAAGGGGCACACGTGATAAAGCTAAGCAAGAAGAAGTCGCAGATAATGGTGAACAGCACGACCAACACTAGTGCAGACCTCTCAAATAATGGCGAGAAGCTAGAAGAAGTGACCAGCTTCAAGTACTTGGGAGCAACACTGTCTAAGGATGATACCAGTACCGTTGAGCTTCGAATAAGAATTGCCATGGCAAAAACAGCGATGACCAGACTGCGCAGTCTTTGGACAAGCAGTTCTTTCATCTACCCCACCAACCACATAGTATCCATCCTACTCTACGCATGCGAGAGCTGGACGCTACACGCAGACACATAACGAAGGATACAGTCATTTGAACATAAATGTTTCCGAAGACTGCCCCGCATCTCCTACTCATGGGAACGATTAAGCTATGTCATGGGAACGACTTACTAAGTCGAGGGAATGGAATAGAACAAAGAGATGCTTTCAATCTCTGTTCCAAGAAGCATATGCGTTTGATTGGTGGTCACCGTACCGGACGGGTTTTGTTTCCTCCGGGTTCTCTAGCTTCCCTATACAACACACAGGCCAATTCAAAAATTGAATATCTTTCAGTAACAACAAAACAGCTGGAATACTAGATAAAGTTCGACATTCGTCATGACTTTCTAGAGTCTAGTAAGTTAATAAGGTATGTGTGTTTCTATTGGAGGTCACGGGTCCGATCTGCAATATGGGAGAGTTCTTTAGTTTACATTTCCCCCAAAAGACGCCAAATACTGGTTCTAGTACAAGGAAACGGACTCGAAAGCATTTCCAATAAGCTAAAGGCTTTCTATGCAAACGGGCTAAAATAAATAGGTTTAAACTGTGTTTTTTAACAAGGATGTGAATGTATTTTTGTATTGTTTTGGTGACTTCTTTTGTTTCATTATACATACTAGTATACCTTTTACTACATATAAACTGTTGTTTTATTGTTGCATTGAAATTTATAGTTTGATCCGAATGTAAATGAGCATTGACTACTGTTTCATGAATCTTTATCTTTCATCCAGAACTAAAACGTGGTATGATATAATGAATAAAACAGAATGAGATTGCAATGAGCAATACAATAAACATATAGTCATATTCCTCTAAAATGTGTCTTTATTCCTTTTGATATCTCATGATTAATATGTTACTATTAATCTTTGTTCACCCCTTGTATTGTGAGTTTATTATGGGTTTTTTTATGTCTAGACACATTCCAGTTCCCTTGTGCTCGTTTATTAATACAATTCAAACGCATGTACTACGAAGTTGTGCATCATTATTCTTAGTTTAGCAAAATGACTACCAATCTGAACATTGTTTCTGTAAACATTACCATGGGAAATTAAATAGGATCAAGCTTGCAGGACACACATTTCAGGCCCGATATGCATAATAATATTTATTCAGAATGGGGATGGCAATTCATTTTAAGCTATGGTTCAGCAAATTGTAGAGGAACAGGTATTTTCAAATCGAGCAGCAAATATTATAAAATACGTAGCCCTGTTGTTGATTCGCATGGTAATACTCTTGCACTTGAAACCTCTGTTAACGGCTTCCGCTCTACGTTGCTTACGTTATATGGGCAAAATACAGACTCACTATCCTATTTACTGATGTCTTTGAAATTATTGAAATACTTGAAAATGAATCATTTGTCACTTGTGGTGATTTCAACCTCGTTATAAATCCTGAATAAGATTACTTTAACCACAAAAAATGCTAATAACCCTAAGGCTCGAAATGAAGTCTCAAAATGAATTAATTGCTATAATCTTGTAGATCCCTTCATACAAAACAACTGGTCAAAGAAAAGATTTTCGTGGCGTAGATCCAATCTAATACAACAGGGTAGACTCGATCTATTTATAATCACAGGATATTTTTTACAGCATTTTAAATCCATTGAAATCGAACCAACTATTCAATCGGACCACTCAATCGTCACTTTAAACTTAATTTTTAGCGATTTTTCTCACAAAACTGATATTTGGAAACATAATACTTCCCTACTGTCAGAAATGTTGTATGTACAGGAAATAAACAAAATAATTGACGATATTGAACTTAAATATACCCTACAATTTATGAATATATAAATGACATTCCTGACAGTAAATTACAGATTACTTTAAGTGATCAACTTTGTTTATGGTGTACTTAATAAACTACGTATGGCTTATAAGTTTATTATACATCCATAATGAATATTATCAGGCAACTTGAAAGTGCGCGTGTATGTGGTGAGCGCTAACAATAGACTGAGTAAACTGCGGAGACATGTATGTATATACTAACAGAGTGGCACTGGGTATGACTCATGCATTAAATTTAAGGCTGTTACATCCTTTCTCTTTTACAAAAGATAGACATGATCTTTAACGTACTAGTAATTTATAAAAGTCATTATTATTTGCTTAAGCATATGCACATAATAAGCAGTATAAATGATCTCAAGTTGCCTTCACGAATTCATGCAATTGATAAATAAAATACAAGTAACGCATGTGTAATGTCAAAAGTCTGCACATAATTACAACACACTATTTACAAAGTTAAGCACATAGTCTTTGAACCGCTCAGGTGGCTTAACTTGTCGATCTGATCTTGTTGTTGTTATTAGTGGTTCAACAGAAGATGGTGTTTGTTTCTCTGGGCCCTTATCATTTGGAAGTTCAATGGGAGGTAATTCTGGTGCATCAAAGAATTGTTCATTTTCTCGATTTTCCTCCCTTGGAGTTCTGGTGTTTTTCTCAGATGTTTGCGATTTCTATTGATTACGCCGCCATATTCTGTGCTTACCATCATAAGAACGAATTTGAGGTTTGCCTCAATTGTTCCCTATTCCCATGTTCCGTTCCGTTGGTTTTATGCGAACGGTGTCACCGACGTGTAATGGCTTTATGTCACGAGCATTGAGGTTGTAGTAGTGCGCTTGACGTTCTTTACTTTCCTTGAGCTTTCGGTGTACGTCATTTGGGAACTGCAGGCTGAAGCTTCGAAGACTTGATGGGTAACAGTGTTCTTGTTGCTCGATTGAACAACTGTTGCGCTGGGCTATAGCGAGTCTGGGCTATAGCGAGTAGATTGTTGTGGAGAACTCCTGAAATTAAGTAATGCTATCATAGGATCTGCAAACGTTTCGGAGCTCTGATCAAAGGCTTTATGCTTATTATTTCAAGCGGCTTATGGTCACTCTCTACAGTCACTTTCCGACCATATACATATTGGTGAAACTTCTCGAATCCGAATAGCACAGATAACAGTTCCTTTTTGATTTACGCATAGTTTTTCTCCGATTTTGGCATTTTTCGACTTGCAAAAGCAACAGGTTGTCCACCTTGAAACATCACACACCCCAATTCGGTATCGGATGCATCATATTGGATTATAATAGTTTCGAGCTTTGAATCGACATATCGTAGCACAGGGGCATTACACGCTGCTTGCTTGATCGCATGTAGTGCTTCGTCATGCGCATGGGATCACTGGAATAAGTTGTCCTTGTGTGTAAGCTGGCGTAGTGGCTCACACATGTCACTGAGCTTGTGTAGAAACTTTGTCAAATAATTGACAAGACCTAATAGTGTCTGCACACCCTTCTTGTCTGTTGGCTTCGGCATTTGTATGATTGCTTCAACTTTCGCGGGGTCCGGTTTAACACATTTGTCCGTTAATAAATGACCAACAAACGGCATGCTTGTCTTATGTAGCTGAAACTTGTCCTTGTTAAGCTTAATGTTGCGTTCTATGCATCGTTGCAACAATTTTTTTTCAAGTTGTTATTATGGTCTCTGACGACTTCGTCGTATGTGGAGCCTTTGTCGCAGACAATTATATCGTCCGCTTTTGCGCATATTCCACTGAGACCACTAAGGCTTTCTTGCAAATACTGCTGGAAGTATCCGGTGCTGGAGATATTCCAAACGGCATCTTGAGCCAACGGTTCTTTCCGTAATGCGTTTTAAATTATGTTAAATAGCTAGACTCTTCTTCTAACTTGACATGCCAAAAAGCATTTTTGACATCGCATTTACTGAATACTTTTGCTTGTGGGAGCTCTGGTAATAAATCTTCAACCACTGGCATCAGGTAGTAGCTACGCTTCAGCGCTTTGGTTAGGGGCTTAAGATCAATGCATAGACGAATCTTTCCAGAAGCACGTTTCACAATTACCAAACTAGATAACCAGTCAGTGGGGGTGTCAACTTTCGCAATTGTCCCATTAATCTAGCTGCTTTTTGAGCTCAAGTTTCAATGATAACGGCACGCGTCGTTCAGGCATTTTCACTGGTTGAACAGTATCATCAACGTTCAAATGAAGTGGCTTAGAAAATTCACCTTCACCAAAGAAGACTGTTGAAAATTTCTGTTCAATATCATGCATTCACAAACCATCAGAGTTGTCCACAGGGCATATGTTTGATATTGAATTGCATTTCTTGGATTGCTTCTTCGCCCAGTAGCGGGGTTACATCTTTTTCAATCACTAAAAATTCAACATTGTATCTATCATGTGTCTTTGGACTTTTTATCATCAATTGGCATTCCCTTCAGCTTTGATCACTGATTTGTCATACATTCTCAATTTTGAGTCAGTGCAATCAATTTCAACTCCTGTGATTAGTAAACGTGGAATGATGTTTGTTGTCGCGCCCGAATCTAATTGGAATTAAGAGTTTCACTAGTAACATATTTGCATAAATTTTGTTCTGAAAACACTTTCCTGCGTTTAGTGTAAATATGTCATCGCAATGCCCATCATCTGAAAGGTCACATTGTTTCACATGGCTTGTTTTGATTTTCTGGCTGAGCGACATTCTGACGCATAATGATTAAGCTTTCCATATTTTCGGCACTTAACTCCAAAGGCCGGGCACTTGTTTGGCATGCAATTTGTTCCACAATAAGAACATTTTTTGACGGCTGTCTTTGGTCCTCTGTGGTTGCTTTGCTTTTGTCGCGGCTTCGATTTTGTTTTCACAACATGCACATCATCGGACACACCTGACGCACCATTGCTAATTGTCTTGATTTTTGCACTTGAGGCTTCTGCGCCCCTAAAAAAATATCAATGCATTTTTGAAAAGTTAATTTGTCTTCATGTAAAAGACGTTTACGCACCTGTATGTCACGTATTCCGATAACCAATCGGTCGTTGATTAAGTCATCGTTCAATTGTCCTTATTCGCATATCTTGGCAAATTGGCGTATTTTTGACAAAAACGTGTCGAATGAGTCCATCTCACCTTGTACGCACGTATGAAACAGATATCTTTCGCACGTAACGTTAGTCTTCCCAACACAGAATGCTTCTAATTTTTGTAGAATGACGTCTATGTCTTCCTGGTTTTCGTCCTGAGTGAATGCGAATCCCTCGAACACGTCCATAGCTTCCGGTCCTATACATGTAAGGAACGTAGCGGCACGTAAATCATTTGCTTTGGCACTGAGTCCTGATGCTTTTCGTAGTTAATCCATGAGCGCTTTAATTTTTAGCTCCACTGGCCAAAGGCCAGCGGGGCTTATGTCATGGTCCTGTGTCCGTCGTGTGTGCGGGCGTGCGTGCGTCCGTGCGTGCGTTAACTTTTTCTTTAAACATCTTCTTCTCCTAAACTACTGGTCCAAATCTGATGAAATTTCTCAGGAATTTTCCTGTGGTGAACCTCTTTCAAATTTGTTCAAATTATGCCCCTGGGGTCAAATTTGACCCTGCCCCGCGGGTCAAAAAATTGAAAATTTGCTTATATAAGGCCTATTTTGTGCAAACTTTAAAAATCTTCTTGTCCGTAACCATTGGGCCTAGGGCTACCAAATTTGCTATGTAGTGACATCTTATAGTCCTCTACCAAGTTTGTTCAAATTATGCCCCTGGGGTTGAATTTTACCCTGCCCCGGGGGGTCAAAACATTGAAAATTTGCTTATATAAGGCCTATTTGTGCAAACTTTAAAAATCTTCTTGTCCATAACCGTATGGCATAGGGCTACCAAATTTGGTATGTAGTGACATCTTATTGTCCTCTACCAAGTTTGTTCAAATTATGACCCTGGGGTCAAATTTGACCCTGCCCCGGGAGGTTAAAAAATTGAAAATTTGCTTATATAAGGCTTATTTTGTGCAAACTTTAAAAATCTTCTTGTCCATAACCATTGGGCCTAGGGCTACCAAATTCGCCATGTAGTGACATCTTATAGTCCTCTACCAAGTTTGTTCACATTATGCCCCTGGGGTCAAATTTGACCCTGCCACGGGGGGGTTAAACAATTGAATATTTGCTTATATAAGGCCTATTTAGTGCAAACTTTAAAAATCTTCTTGTCCATAACCATTGGGCCTAGGGCTACCAAATTTCCTATGTAGTGACATCTTATAGTCCTCTACCAAGTTTGTTCAAATTTTGCCCCTGGAGTCAAATTTGACCCTGCCCCGGTGGGTTAAAAAATTGAAAATTTGCTTATATAAGGCCTATTTTGTCAAAATTTGCACAAAATCAAACTTTAAAAATCTTCTTGTCCATAACCATTGGGCCTAGGGCTACCAAATTTGCTATGTAGTGACATCTTATAGTCCTCTACCAAGTTTGTTCAAATTATGCCCCTGGGGTCAAATTTGACCCTGCCCCGGGGGTTAAAAAATTGAAAATTTGCTTATATAAGGCCTATTTTGTGCAAACTTTAAAAATCTGCTTGTCCATAACCATTGGGCCTAGGGCTACCAAATTTTGTATGTAGTGACATCTTATAGTCCTCTATTAAGTTTGTTCAAATTATGCCCCTGGGGTCAAATTTGATCCTGCCCCGGGGGTCAAAAAATTGAACATTTGCTTATATTAGGCCTATTTTGTGAAAACTTTAAAAATCTTCTCGTCCATAACCATTGGGCCTAGGGCTACCAAATTTGCTATGTAGTGACATCTTATAGTCCTCTACCAAGTTTGTTCAAATTATGCCCCTGGGGTCAAATTTGACCCTGCCCTGGGGGGTCAAAAAATCGAACATTTGCATATATAAGGCATATTTTGTGCAAACTTTAAAAATCTTCTTGTCCATAACCATTGGGCCTAGGGCTACCAAATTTGCTATGTAGTGACATCTTATAGTCCTCTACCAAGTTTGTTCAAATTTTGCCCCTGGAGTCAAATTTGACCCTGCCCCGGTGGGTTAAAAAAAATGAAAATTTGCTTATATAAGGCCTATTTTGTCAAAATTTGCACAAAATCAAACTTTAAAAATCTTCTTGTCCATAACCATTGGGCCTAGGGCTACTAAATTTGCTATGTAGTGACATCTTATAGTCCTCTACCAAGTTTGTTCAGATTATGCCCCTGGGGTCAAATTTGATCCTGCCCCGGGGGTTAAAAAATTGAAAATTTGCTTATATAAGGCCTATTTTGTGCAAACTTTAAAAATCTGCTTGTCCATAACCATTGGGCCTAGGGCTACCAAATTTTGTATGTAGTGACATCTTATAGTCCTCTATTAAGTTTGTTCAAATTATGCCCCTGGGGTCAAATTTGATCCTGCCCCGGGGGTCAAAAAATTGAACATTTGCTTATATTAGGCCTATTTTGTGAAAACTTTAAAAATCTTCTTGTCCATAACCATTTGGCCAAGGGCTACTAAGTTTGGTATGTAGTGACATCTTATAGTCCTCTACCAAGTTTGTTCAAATTTTTTACGAAACATTACAATCCTTTATAAATAATAATCAAGATAAAAACATAATAGTCGGTGGTGATTTCAATACTGTTCTTAACCCATTATTAGACAAGAGCACCGCCTTGCGGGTGCAGACCGCTCATCTATTTTCTTTTTAAAGGTGAAGGGACTCTCATTTTCAATCACAAAGGAGGGAGGGGTGGATAGAAGAGGGGTGCATTGTGTGGGGGTGTGGACATTTATTACATTATCTTCCAAAAATGCGAAAAAAAGGAAAAAAAAATCGGGGGGGGGGGAGGGGTGGGGGGTGGGTGGGGGGGGGTGGGGATTCTTGGGTGCGATGGTTGGACGGTATTTCAAACATAAAATAATAAAAATAAATATTTGTGTTTTGTAACCGTTTCAAAAAAAATAAATTGGGGGGGGATGAGGTGAGGGGGGGGGGTATAGTGTGAGGGTGTGGTGGTAATTTGTGAGATGATCTTAAAAAAAAAAAAAAAAAAAAAAAATTTAGGGGGGGGGATTCGGGTGGGGGGTGGGGGGAGGGGGGGGGTGGGGGGGTGTTTCTTGGGTGCGATGGTTGGACGGTATTTCAACCATAAAATAATCAAAATAAATAGTTTAGTTTTTTAACCGTTAAAAAAAATGGGGGGGGGGAGGGGGGGTGGAGTCTATTATGGTATGTCAGGTAAGAGTAGTTTTGTCAAAGTATCAATCAAATCTAATCATAAACAAAGAAGTTATGGCAATTTTAGCAAAATTTAATAATTTGACCTTGAGAGTCAAGGTCATTCAAAGGTCAAGGTAAAATTCAACTTGCCAGGTACAGTAACCTCATGATAGCATGAAAGTATTTGAAGTTTGAAAGCAATAGCCTTGATACTTAAGAAGTAAAGTGGATCGAAACACAAAATTTAACCATATATTCAAAGTTACTAAGTCAAAAAAGGGCCATAATTCCGTAAAAATGACATCCAGAGTTATGCAACTTGTCCTTTTACTGTACCCTTATGATAGTTTGCGAGTGTTCCAAGTATGAAAGCAATATCTATAATACTTTAGGGGTAAAGTGGACCAAAACACAAAACTTAACCAAACTAACCAAACTTTCAATTTTCTAAGTATAAAGGGCCCATAATTCCGTCCAAATGCCAGTCAGAGTTACATAACTTTGCCTGCACAGTCCCCTTACGATAGTTAATAATGGTTGCAAGTATGAAAGCAATAGCTTTGATACTGTAGGAATAAAGTGGACCTAAACACAAAACATAACCAAATTTGCAATTTTCTAAGTATAAAAAGGGCACATAATTCTGTCAAAATGCCAGTCAGAGTTGCATTACTTTGCCTGCACAGTCCCATTATGATAGTTAGTAAGTGTTTCAAGTATGAAAGCAATAGCTTTGATACTTAAGGAATAAAATGGACCTAAACACAAAACTTAACCAAAATTTTCAATTTTCTAAGTATAAAAAGGGCACATAATTCAGTCAAAATGCACGCCAGAGTTATCTAACTTTGCCTGCCCAGTCCCCTCATGATAGTAAGTAAGTGTACCAAGTTTGAATGCAATAGCATTGATACTTTCTGAGAAAAGTGGACCTAAACGCAAAACTTAACCGGACGCCGACGCCGACGCAGACGCCGACGCCGACGCCAAGGTGATGACAATAGCTCATAATTTTTTTTCAAAAAATAGATGAGCTAATAAAAAGAAGGGCAATCTTTATACTCATCCTAAAAATAAAAACATTTTAAATCACATAATTGAAAACTACAATATGATAGACATCTGGCGTACAATATATCCAAACGAAAGCAAATTCACCTGGCACTCAAACACAAAACCAACAATATTTTGTAGATTAAACTATTTTTTAATATCTGAGTCTCTTTGCAACATTATTGACACATGTAACATAAAACCAGGATTTATGACTGACCACTCTCTAGTTGAACTTAAACTGCACAATATACAACCTGAAAGAGGCCCAGGATACTTTAAAATTAACAACAGCATCTTATTAGATACACAATATCAAACACAAATAAAACAGGAAATATTAAATACAGTTCAAAATAATAAAGATGCAAACCCAAATACCTTATGGGAAGTAATTAAAGGAAATATACGTAACACAACAATTAGATACACATCATTGAAACAAAAAGAAACACACAAACTTGAAACTGTAACCATCAAAACCATTGAAACCCTTGAAAAACAATTGCATCAAACAAACACAAACGATACCACCGACATTGAAAATTGAAATAACGTTAAAAAAACAAATATTAGATGAAATTTATCATACACATCTCAATGGAATAATACTAAGAGCGCGTGCACAGCATGTTGAACACAATGAAAAAAATACAAAATACTTCGCAAACATTGAAATACGTAGAAGTGAACAAAAAACTGTACACAAATTAGTAGTCAATGGCAAAGATATAACAAACAGAACTCAAATACTAGAAGAACAACGTTTATTTTTCGAAGACCTCTATAAACGAAAAAATGTTGAAAATAACACCCTTTTTAAAAATACACATCACGCTTTAAATCAAGAAGAAAAACTATTGTGTGACGGATTACTAAATGAATATGAATGTGGATTAGCACTAAAAGAAATGCAAAATAACAAAAGTCCAGGATCTGATGGCATCACCGTTGAGTTTTATAAAATATTTTGGAATGATATCAAAACACATTTAATTAAATCACTAAACTATTCATATAATAATGAAAACCTAACTACGCTTCAAAAACAAGGTATAATATCACTCATTCCAAAACCTGGAAAAAACTTAGAATCCTTATCGAACTGGCGCCCAATAAGTTTACTTAACAATGATTATAAAATTGCAACTAAAAGTATAGCAAACAGAATAAAAAAAATATTACCATCAATCATTTCAAAATCTCAATCTGGTTTCATAAAAGGACGTTACATTGGTGAAAACGTTCGTCTTATCCAAATGATCCTGGTCTAATATTCTTTGCAGACTTCGAAAAGGCATTCGATTCGCTTGATCATTCATTTATGTTCTCTTGCTTAGAAAATATGAACTTTGGTGAAAGTCTCATTCAATGGGTCAAACTATTCTATACGGATATTAACAGTTTAATCATTAACAATGGCTTCTTTTCAAACAGTTTCAACATCGAACGAGGGGTTCGACAAGGATGTCCACTCTCATCATCGCTATTTATTATTTGTATCGAGTATCTATCACATCACATCCAATCAAATAAACACATAAAAGGCATATCACTAGAACCTGACGAAGAAATCAAACAGTCCCTATTTGCTGACGATGCAACTTATTTTTTGAACGACAATTACGATTCTTTCCATAACCTAATAGAATCGCTAACCCTGTACGGAATGACATCGGGTCTTAAACTAAACAAAAGTAAATGTATTGTGCTACGAGTAGGTAAATTTAAACAAAGTAATGTCCAATATAAAAAAGAAATGAAATTTCATTGGACATCCGATGAAGCCACAACGTTAGGAATTACTTTCACAAATAATGAAAAGGATACAGTTCTTAAAAACATACTACCTAAATTACAAAATTTTAAAAACTGCTTAAAATCATGGCATCACCGTAAACTTACACTTATCGGAAAAAACACAGTATTGAAAACGTTTGCACTTCCTAAACTAATTTATGTATTAACAGTCCTCCCAAATCCACCAAATGATGTTATTAACGATATAAAATCAGCAATATTTAATTTCATATGGGACGATAAGCCTGATAAAATAAAACGAACTCAGTTAATTCAATCTGTAGAAAATGGAGGTATCCAATTAACGAACATTGACTCATTCTTGAATGCAATCAAATGCAGCTGGGTTAAAAGATACCTAGATAGTACCAATACGAGTAAATGGAAATTATTCTACCAGAAAATCCTAAAAAAATATGGTGACTCTTAACTCTTTGAATGTAACATCAACAATACTATCCTACATGAAATTGCAAACGAAAACATATTTCTGTCTGATGTTCTATCAGCATGGAGTGATGTCACTCATAATCTAGAAACCCAAAACAGCAGTAAAACTATTTTATGGAACAATAAAGACATAACTTCAAACAATAAGACGTTTTTCTATAAAGATTGGTTTGAACGAAGCATTAAATATGTCGACCAATTATATGACTACAGAATTAAGGATTTCTACTCTTTTGATAATATATGCTACATATACGGAATACCTTCAAATAATTTTCTGAAATTCTACACACTAATCAAAAGCATACCCATACATATTAAATCTGAAATCAATACAAATAATACACCATGTACTCAAACAACATTTGTAGAAAACATACTTGGAAGAAAAAACAAAACAAATAAAATATTTTACACACTACAGAAAACTCCAAAATCCAAAATAAATGGCAAGTCCTTTTTGGAGAAAATGAACTTAATTGGAAAGACATATTTACCATGCCATATAAAGCAACTATTGAAAGCACACTGAGAAATTTTCAATATAAATACATCCATAGAATTATAGCTACAAATAAATATCTCTTTAAATGCAAATTATCTAACTCAAATCTGTGTGACTTCTGCAGTGAAAATATTGAAACTATAGAACATCTTTTCTGGGAGTGCAAACACATCCAGCCTATTTGGAATCAATTAATATCTTTTCTTGAAAAACATCAACTAAACGTTAAACTATCTTTCTTAAACGTAAGTTTCGGAATTAACTCATTGAAATCAATAGACTGTAATAATATTGTGAATTTTATGGTTATATTGATGAAATATTTTATCTTAAACATGAAGTACAAAAAACAAGTACCAAATTTTAATTGTTTTGTCCATAGTCTTAAACTAAAAATCCAGATTGAGAAAGAAATAGCCCTCAGAAATGACACATTACAAATCTTTGAACAAAAATGGAATCGGATTAAATTCTCATGATGTTTGTCCACTTATATACATTTCACTCTAATGTTAGTTTATCTCTCTAAAATAGTTTTGTTTATTTTTATTATTATTTTTTTTTCCAATCTAACAAGACCATTGTGAATATACAACAAAACACACAAGCCCAGTATGCTTTCTTCCGCCTTTATACAACTCATCATTTTTCATAACTATTCCTCTGCTGTTCTTTTCTTTTCTCTCTAAAAAAATAAATACTATATTAGCATATCTTGTATAACATGTCTGAACTTTATTGCTTTGTACAATCACTATGTTGTATGATCATATACATGTTTACATTGTATGTATGATATTGAATAAAAAAAAAAAAAAAAAAAAAAAGGTTGTTCAAATTATGCCCCTGGGGTCAAATTTGACCCTGCTCTGGGGGGTCAAAAAATTGAAAATTTGCTAATATAAGGCCTATTTTGTGAAAACTTAAAAAATCTTCTCGTCCATAACCATTGGGCCTAGGGCTACCAAATTTGCTATGTAGTGACATCTTATAGTCCTCTACCAAGTTTGTTCAAATTATGCCCCTGGGGTCAAATTTGACCCTGCCCTGGGGGGTCAAAAAATCGAAAATTTGCATATATAAGGCCTATTTTGTGCAAACTTTAAAAATCTTCTTGTCCATAACCGTATGGCATAGGGCTACCAAATTTGGTATGTAATGACATCTTATAGTCCTGTACCAAGTTTGTTCAAAGTAAGCCCCTGGGATCAAATTTGACCGTTCCCCAGGGGTCACAAAATTGAACATATGCTTATATTGGGCCCATATTGTGCAAACTATAAAAATCTTGTCCATAACCATTGGGCCTATTTCTACCAAATTCGGTAGGTAGTGACATCTAATAGTTCGCTACTTAATTTGTTCAAATTATGTCCCTAGGAACAAATTTGACCTTGCCCCGGGGGTCACAAAAATGAACATATGCTTAAATAAGGCCTATTTTGTGCAAACTTTAAAAATCTTCTTGTACTTAATTATAGAGCCTAGGGCTACTAAATTTGGTATGTAGTGATATCTAATAGTCCTCTACCAAATTTGTTCAAATTATTCCCCTGGGCTCAAATTTGACCCGGCCCCGGGGGTCACAAAACTGAACATATGACGTTTACCAGTGGAGATTACTGCGGCCGTTTGGCTGTGACCAACAACAACATCAACATCTTGTAAACATGAGATAAAACCCTGTCATTTAGTGCCATTTTAGGTCAGATGGTGACTGCTTACAAAGGCATTGAAGTAAGAACATGTGTTATGAATGTTTTTCTTATAAACTGAAAAAAGTCGGGTTTTATTTAAATATGTCGAAAGTGACCATATATCCGGATGATAATATTTTGGATGACATGTTAATTTCATGTCTTTTTTGTAGTGTTAAAACCAGTTTAATAATATATTATTGCTTTTAAAAACACAACTTTCATGAACATAATTGTATAGGAAAGTCAATATATGATACTGCACGGTAAACTCAAACTTTGTATCCAAGAGAAGGTGTTGAAATTAATGAAGTGCAATGTTCTTAACTATCGTATATGCTGCTTTTTAATAACTAATGATTCATTGTTCCATTTGTGAATCGTGACTGATCATGAATTGTTGAAATGATTGTCAATTGCTCAACAATCCATATATATTTCTGACCATTTTATAATTTTCTTAATATAAGTTATGAATTGATCTTAGAAGTCAAATGTATTACTTAATTAAATACATTTATAAATATAAAGAAATAATCTTTAGATTATCATAATATTCTCAGGCCTGTTGGTCTTAGGGATGTGTGGGTTGATGAGCAATTTCTCCTTTTATCACAATTATTTCTACTCTACCTGATCATTTCCTTCATATTCCATTTTAATTCAATTGACGTCTGCAACCTCTTTCAAATTGGAAAAGTCCAAAATGTGTTGTTTGGTAAAGGGTTAAGGCATTTTGATTCCAATGGGTCTTGTGAATCTGTTTCAAATCAAATGCGTAGATTTGATCTTCAGCATCTAAAAATATGTGAAATAGAAAGAACGACAATATCTTTTGGAGAGATAAATGTACCTACGTTATAAGCAAACGACCTGTGCAAAAATTCCGAGGCTTTTTTGTCTGTTTAGTTAACACGGTAGTAACTTTTTCCATGTATAAAAATGCTCACCCTTCCAACTTTAAGCGCCCAGTGGGACGAGGGATAGAAAGAGAAAGTCACATGCTTGAGTACATTTCAACCCATGCGCATTACACGTTTTTTTTTCGCAAAGAAAAAACAGTGGAGCGATACAGGGCCATCATGGCCCTCTTGTTTCCAGTTTGTGGCAATGTTACCGTCCATGCCGAGCTTTCCCGGAAACGGTATTAACGATTGCATTGTCGCTGGCGTTGCTATCGCGGCTGCTGGTAGTGCTTCATCACCCATGGCGTAAATCCAGATAATTGGCACAGATAACAAAATGTTTTTTTTCTGAAAATGTCCGGACGGATTAATCCAATTATCAGCTGACATTAAAAGAAAAAGACAATTTAAATCTGAAATAAATAATACACAAAGATCACAATTAAAAGGCTGTAAGATAAGATCAAATTGCCAGTGGACTTTAGAAGATGAAAAGCCATCAAACATCAAACAACATATAAACTAAAAAATGAAGATGAAATAATTGTCCAAGAAAATGTATCCTTAACTTAATAGCATCTTATTAAAAGTCTCCTTATAAGCAAAATGGTCGATGTAGTTATGGAGATTTTAATAAATATGTAAACATAATAAATTGCTTGAAATTACACCGCAGTGAGTCGATTTCAATCGAAGGTTGCATAATTATAGAGGAAGCTCGAACAGTTTTAAATTATATTCTGATCAATAATCATATGGCTCTGCTAGTAACTTGATCAAATATGTATTTAGTAGAATTATTCCGGCTGAGATTTACCTTAAATTATAATGGGCGGATGCTAAACTTTCTGTCAGACACAAAACACACATCACCAAACGCGCGCAAGAGCAACTACTCTACATTGATTCAGCACATGAACAACTAGGAATACTAAGAGCATTAAAACACTAGCTGCACATTTTAAAAGAAAACATAGTAAAACTAAACAAGAGGGCCACGATGGCCCTAGTTCGCACACATGAGAGGGGTCGGTTCATTCGATCTTTGTCAAAAATATGGCATAGTGATCAAGTGTTTGAGCTTGATGAGTCAGATACGATTATTACTTTGATTTGCATCAAGAAAATCGTTCTCTTAAAATACTTAAGTATAAGGTGAACAATCTGTGCTTGTGAAATACTATGTCCCCCATATATTTGACCTTTGACCTTTCACCACTCAAAATGTGCAGCTTCATGAGATACACATGCATGCCAAATATCAAGTTGCTATCTTCAATATTGCAATATTGCAAAAGTGATGACCAAAGTTTGAAGCAAACCAACCAACAAATTTCACCTTGAAGGAGGACCTTGACCTTTCACCACTCAAAATGTGCAGCTCCATGAGATACGCATGCATGCCAAATATCAAGTTGCTATCTTCAATATTGCAAAAGTTATGGCTAATTTTAAAGTTTGACGTAAACCAACAAACCAACCAACAAACCTATAGACAGGGCAAAAACAATAAGTCCCCAGTATAGACTGGGGGACATAAAAAATACAGCTTCTAAAGCTGAGTTCATTAAGGACAGTTATAGTTGATGGACGAATGGATATATGGACAAAAGAAAGTGAAAGGCATCAATCACGTATTGTCTCCAGACTCCATCTACATGCTGCCTTTTGGTAGGCTTATTAAATGTAAAACACCAAGAAAGGGTATGCAATCACAAAAAGGAGATATGTTAAGAAAACACAATGAAAACCGATCAAATTTCACTTTTTTATTGAAGAAAATTGAAAACTTTAACAAACAAGCTAGTATTGAAAACACTCCGAGCAATTTTTAATTATGAACCATAAATGTCAACAGAAGATAGTTCAGATACCCTAAAAAACAAACACGCACAAACATGCGCACACACACACACACACACACACACACACACACATACATCTGTTTCATTTAAAACATAAGAATATCCAAAGAACAAGAGGGCCATGATGGCCCTGAATTGCTCACCTGACTTACCTTGCTACATCAACTTAAATTCTATCAGACCCATATACAACCCCAAGCCAGATTTCATCAATTAATACATTCTGACAAAATTTCATTAAGATGTGATGAAAACTGTGACCTCTTTCATCTACACAAGGTTTTACTAGAATTGGCCAAGCGACCTAATTTTTGACCCCAGATGACCCATATACGATTTAAAATCAGATATTATCAAGATAGACATTCTGACCATATTTCATAAAGATCAGATGAAAACTATGACCTCTATTGTCTACACAATTTTTTTCTATGATTTGATATAGTGACCTAGTTTTTGACCCCAGATGACCCAAATACAATCCCAACCCAGGTTTCATCAAGATTAACATTCTGGCCAAATTTTATTAAGTTTTGATTAAAGCTGTGACCTCTACTGTCTACACAAGTTTTTTTTAAACTTTGACCTATTGACCTAGTTTTTACCCTAGATGACCCAATTTGATCCCAACCAAGATTTTAACAAGACAAACATTCTGACCATATTTCAATAAGATCTGATGAAAACTGACCTCAATTGTCTACACAAGGTTTTTCTATTATTTGACCTAGTGACCTAGTTTCTGACCCCAGATGACCAAAATACAATCCCAATACAGATTTTATCAAGATAAACATTCTGACCAAATTTCATAAAGATTGGATGAAAACTGTGACCTCTATTGTCTACACAAGGTTTGTCTATTATTTGACCTAGTGACCTAGTTTTTGACCCCAGATGACCCAAATACAATCCGACCCAGATTTCATCAAGATAAACATTCTGACCAAATTTCATAAAGATTGGATGAAAACTGTGACCTCTATTGTCTACACAAAGTTTTTCTATAATTTGACCTAGTGACCAAGTTTTTGACCCCAGATGACCCAAATACAATCCCAAACCAGATTTCATCAAGATAAACATTCTGACCAAATTTCATAAAGCTTGGATGAAAACTGTGACCTCTATTGTCTACACAAGGTTTTTCTATTATTTGACCTAGTGACCTAGTTTTTGACCCCAGATGACCCAAATACAATCCCAACCCAGATTTCATCAAGATATACATTCTGACCAAATTTCATAAAGATTGGATGAAAACTGTGACCTCTACTGTCTACACAAACAAATTGTTGACAGACGGACGGACGCACAACGGACATCACACGGTCATATAAGCTCACTATGTCACTTAGTGACAGATGAGCTTAAAATCACTACAAAGTTATGGTCCATTGATATATGACAAAGTTTAGGGCCTTGGACAGTATCTGAAAGCGTTTTGGAAAAATCTCCCGAAGTGTTATTTTTAAGAAAAGCCCAAGGCCGCTGATTTAATCAAATATCAATGGACCGAAATGAAAGTCTGACTTGATCTTTAAGTTATGTAGGTACACTCACAAACAAAATATCAGTGAATATCATAAAGCGTTTCATAAAAAAACATCAGGAAAACGGTTATTATAGAGAAAATTAATTTCCAAGTCAAAGGTCCATAACATCACCAAAAATCAATGGGCCAGAACAAAACTAACACTTCATCTGAAGGTCAAGTCGATAGACTTACATACCAAAAATCAGCTAAATATCTGAAAGACTTTTGTAAAAAAAAAAATCTCAGGAAAACATTTATAATAGAGAAATCCTAAGTCCAATGACCATAACTCAATGGACCTCTCAATTCATCTGTAAGTCATGTAGGTAGACTAACACAACAAATATAAGGTTAATATCTCAAAGCATTTATGAAAAAAGTCCGGAAAATGTAATGCCAGACAGATGGACAGTGCAACTGCTATATGCCACCCTACCAGGGGCATAAAAATGTGTACAATTTCACACAGATAACTAAATAAATCAAATAATGTACATTTATATTTGCGCACATTTGTTATTATTGAATTAACATAAAAAGTAATACAAGAGGACCAAGGGAATGGTAGACCCTATATACTCCAACATGTAAACATTAAAGTGAAGTATATATCTAATATAAAATGTCTAAATGATGATGCCAGATCTGCTCATTTTGAGCAATTTCTTCATTTATCACAATGATTTATAAAATACCAAAATCAATTCCTTCATTTTCCATTACAATTTAAGTCTTTTAATTTGGAAAGTCCAAAATGTGTCATTTGGTAAAGCATTAACCCTTTACCAAATGACACATTTTGAACTGTCCCAAATTGAAAGATGATGCAGACAACACTTAAAATTATAATGGAATATGAAGAAATAGCTTTGGAAGAGTATAAATAATTGTGATAAAAGGAGAAATTGCTCAATATGAGTAATTTCTCCTTTAATCACAATGATTTATACAGTCTTCTGCACCAAATCCATAAAATCCTGTTACCGTTTGGGTTATTCCAACCAAAAATGTGGAAATGGATCAACCCATTACAAACAATAACAAGAATTTACTGGTTTATTGCAGACGACTCTAGAAATCATTTGTGATTAAAGGAGAAATTGCTTATTTTGAGCAATTTCTCCTTTTATCACAATGATTTCAACCCTACCAAAGCTATTTCTTCACATTCCATTACAATGTTCTTTGTCATCTGCGACCTCTTTGAATTTGGGACAGTCCAAAAGTTGTCATTTGGTAAAGGGTTTATGGGTTCAACAGAAGTTGAACTTACATCTTCACAGGTGTTATGCAATGAAGGATTTCTTGAAGTACTGTTAGGGGAGTTACCCTTCTACCTCAGATGACTTAAGAAGACAAAAGAAGAAATTGCTCATAGCAAGCAAAATCTCCTTTAAACACCATGTTTTCTACCTATTTGGTTGAGGACTATAAGATTTCACCACATACCAAATTTGGTAGCCCTAGGCCTTATGGTTATGGACAAGAAGATTTTCAAAGTTTTCACAAAATATGCAAAGACGTATAAACATGCAAAGTTCAAAGAGCTCCTGCGGCCATGTTTTTCAACGAAACAAATTTTCTTGAACAACTTTTTTAGGGGAGCCTTTAAGGATCATCCCTGTAAAAAAAAATGAAAATCCGACGAGCCGTTTCTGACGAGAAGATTTTTTAAGGTTTTGACCATATATGGGCATGGCGGCCAGCTGGGTTATGTGACCAAATTTTTTTTTAACAATATTTTTTCCCGTGACGTAAGGATGCTCCACATGAAATTTGGTTGAAATTGGCTCAATGGTTTAGGAGGAAAATATGATCAGCTCAGGTACGCTAAAAAGTGGACTTAAACATTGAGATAAAAGGAATTTTTGCTTGTTTTGAAGAGATTCCTCTTTTTTCTCAAAATTGACAAGATATCATCCACTAAATAGGCAACCCATGTTCGCATAAGGAAAAGGGTAACTTGGAAAAAAAAGGTATCCATTTAACCCTTTACCAATCAACATATTTTGGACTGAACAATTTCTCAATTTTCCACAATGATCCAACCCTACCAGAGCAATTTCCTAAGCAATTATCACCTCCCATTTTAAAAATGGTATCCATTTAACCCTTTACCAATCAACATATTTTGGACTGAACAATTTCTCAATTTCCCACAATGATTCAACCCTACCAGAGCAATTTCCTAAGCAATAATCACCTCCCATTTTAAAGGAAAAATAATTTCTCATCAACAAAACTACAGCATTAATTGATTTCTGGTAGTTAACCCTTTTCCAAATTGAAAGAGGTTGCAGACGACAAATTAAATTATTATGGAATAAGAAGAAACTTATTTAATAGGGTAGGAAGCATTGTGATGAAAGGAGAAAATGCTAATTTCAGCAATTTCTCCTTTTATTTCAATGATTTCCACAGTCACAAACATTTGCAGAAAGAATTAACTGTTCTGGGTTAAGGGTTTATGTGGTCTGCAGCAAAGCCATCAGAAGAGAATCGTGTCAGAGAAACCTGGCCTGTAGCCAGCAAATCCTTTACTCTAATAGCACTATTAATTGGAAAAAAGAGTTCACTATAATTATTTCTAAATCTGCCATCTCAAGGAGATAATTCTGGACTAAATGGTCCGATGTTGCTCATTCTCGACAGGGCTCAAGTTTTCATTGATATGAAGACACTGTGCAAGTTTGGAAAGAATTGGATGAAAAATTTGGACTTAATTGCATAAACACCATTTTCTCAATTCAAGGGGAGGTAATTCTGTACTTCATTGACCAATAATGCTCATTTTTGTAGGGTTCGTGTCCTCATTGATATAAAGACACTGTGCAAATTTGGAAAGGATCGGACAAAAAATGTGGAAGATTTTTGAAAGTTTTCACAAAATAGGCAAAAACGAATAAACATGCAAAGTTCAACGAGCTCCTGCGGCCATGTTTTTTGACGAATCAAATTTCTTTGAACAACTTTTTCAGGGGAGCCTTCAAAGGTCATCCCTGTGAAATTTTTTGAAAATCTGATGAGCGGTTTCTGACAAAAAGATTTTTTAAGGTTTTTACCATATATGGTCATGGCGGCCATCTTGGTTATGTGATCAAATTTTTTTTTACAATTCTTTTGTCCCATGACCGAGGGATGCTCCACATGAAATTTAGTTGAAATTGGCTCAATGGTTTAGTAGAAGAAGATGTTTACAAATTGTTTACAGACAGACAGACAGACAGACAGACAGACGGACGGACGGACGGACGCCGGACGGTGAGTGATCACAATAGCTCACCCCAAGCTATCGCTCAAGTGAGCTAAAAAGTGGAAATAAGGATATGATGCATATTCTACTCTAATTACAAAAACAAGAAGTAAAAATCTAAAACAGCATAGGGTGCAAACGTATTTAAACTTAAAGCTATGTAAACTTCGTGCAAGAAAAGTTGCTCAATGGACAATGCAAGAAGATAGAACATAAAAGAACATAAAACTAATGTGTCTCTTCATAATATAAACAAATGTTACGGATCAAAAAAGGGTTTATAAATGTAAACAGAAGATAGTCCAGATGCCCTAAAAAACAAACCTCACAAACATGCGCACACACACATACAACTGTTTCATTTAAAACATAAGAATATCCAAAGAAAAAAATGGAAATAAGGATATGATGCATATTCTACTCTAATTACTAAAAAACAAGAAGTAAAATTCTAAAACAGCATAGGATGCCAACGTATTTACACTTGAAGCTATGTAAACTTTATGCAGGAAAAGTTGCTCAATGGACTATGCAAGAAGATAGAACATAAAAGAACATAAAACTAAAGTGTCTCTTCACAATATACATGAATGTTACGGATCAAAAAAGGGTTTATAAATGTCAACAGAAGATAGTCCAGATACCCACGCAAATAAACTCGCACAAACATGCGCGCGCACACACACATACAACTGTTTCATTTAAAACATAAGAATATCCAAAGAAAAAATGGAAATACGGTTTTGATGCATATTCTACATGATGCATAATTGAGTTACAAATGTGGAATCTTTTGTGTTAACAAGGTTTTTCAAGCTTTGACCTGGTGACCTAGATTTTGACCCCACATGCCCCTTATCTGAGCAATTTTCCAACTTGTCGGAGATATCAATAAAACCAATGTCTTGACTAAGTTTTACAATTATTAGGCACAAAATGTGACTTCCATGTTTACAAGGTTTCTCTTTAGTCATATCAGGTAAACTGCCCCCCCCCCCCTGGCAGCCATTTTTTTTTTACCGAAAAAACTAGGAACGCTGTAAAACCTGAATTTCTCCAGGTATCACATTTCACATCCTTTGCATCACACCACAGTGACTGACAGTTACTATATTCCTCACGCAATTGTTTAAACAAAGCATGAAATATTTGAATAGAATGCCTCATACAATTTTAGGGATTTCATATGCGCATTGTTAGTGTTGATGAATCTAGTGGTTGAATTCCATGTCATAGCTGAATGTTCATTTCTATGCGTTTTTTAGATGTCGTTATTACTAGACACAAGCTTATTATGACTTGAAATGTATTGATTGTGGCCCAAAATTACACTGAACAAGAATTCCCACCGAAGCATGTAAAACTACCAAGTGGTTAAAGTTTTTATTACCGAAATTTGTATAAATAATACATTTATATGTATTTACATTTGTATTTTTATAGAGAATATATTGTACTTCATAACATTGTGTGACAATATGCATGTTTTATTATGACCTTGACTTTGATATGTGTAGAACATCGTTTGTATACTTTTGTGTACTCATGGGCATTTCTGCCCCGATGTATTTGGAAATAAATCCTATCAAATCCTATATTCAGACAATTTTTTAGAATGATTTTTGATGTACACAATGAAAGCTGTTTTGTTTATATGCTTATTTTTACCTATACAAAAATATGTATAACAATGTTCAATTAATTGTCATTATGTTGTTTTTAAAAAACGAAAAAAAATGTTCAACTGATAAATTGACACTGTCACACATATCAAGAATTACTGCCATTGTCCAGTTTCCTTGTTTCGTCTGCAATCTCGTGGCTGATCTTAGTACCGTGAGCATATTCTGTATACTTTTCACTCCTGCCATACACAACACTGGCTGGATACTTGTTTCTGTTCTGTTGTATTTTTTTCATAACTGCCTCTGGGAGATTGACGTGACATTTTTCAGCAAGACGTACCAGGTACAACATGATATCACTAATCTCTTGACCTACATGTTCTTTCTCATTCGCACTAAAATCTGTAGGGACAAGAATACATTACATGTTTTTATGTTTTTCTACTATTAAATTTAAATCTTCCAATATAAATACTTAAACGTATTATTTCAATTTTATAAAAATTATTTAGATAAGATATTTGTAAAACCGCATTTTCTTTCTAGCAGTCAAGTTTTCATTTTGTGCCTTTGTTACAATATTTGTGTCAAGTCTGAATGTGGAAAGCTCAATATAGCAGAAACATTGGTTGCATTCACAGGTGGTTAGCGTGTGGCTATGATATTAATTAGTAAAAACATCATTTTGAATGATAAATAATCATATTATAACGAAAAATTAACTTTTCTGAAAAAAAAAATTTCACTATCAAATATATATATAAATATATATATATATATTTGATAGTGAAATTTTTTTTTTCAGAAAAGTTAATTTTTCGTTATAATATGATTATTTATCATTCAAAATGATGTTTTCACTAATTAATATCATAGCCACACGCTAACCACCTGTGGTTGCATTCATGTGCGTGGGTCCATTTGTGAGCCCCAGCTTATCTGGTCTGTAACTGTTTCATTCATATATAATTTGAAAAAGCTTACAACAGAAGAATAAACTCATTAAAGTGTGTTGCGTTAAGAATGTTAAGTTGTGTAAATGTCAGATACTTTTATATATTTCTATTTTGCTCTCTCGTGAAAAATGTGTTCAGAATTACTGAGAACCTAGTTAGTTGTATGCATAGACAGTGAAACATATTTATTAACATTTCTCAATAAATAAATAGTAACAAACATGAATGTAAATTAGTTGCTTTTGTGGTATTTACAAACACTAATTTGTAACTGAGGTGAGATGTGAATAAGTTGGTCAATCCATTAATAACTTTTTTGGAAAGATGTGAATTTGTAGGAAACTGTGCTCATAACTCTGCTGCTATGATGTAACTTAGAAGATTACCATGCTGGTGAATTGTGATGTGGTTGGTTACCATTCTAGTGATATGTTATTTTATTGGTAACTGAGATGGTGAATTGTGGATCACTAGTAAACCATTCTGGTGTGATGTGATTTGGTTGCTTAATGTGTTGGTGAAATGTGAATCCTTAGGTAACCATTCAAATTTGATGTGATTCGGTTGGTAACTGAGATGGTGAAATGTGAATCAGTAGGTTACCATTCTGGTGAGATGTGATAAGGTTGCTTACTGTGTTGGTGAAATGTGAATCCTTAGGTAACCATTCTGGTGTGATGTGATAAGTTGGTAACTGAGATGCTGAAATGTGAATCTGAAGGTTACCATTCTGGTGTGATATGATAAGGTTGCTTACTGTGTTGGTGAAATGAGAATCCGTAGGTAACCATTCTGGTGTGATGTGATTCGGTTGGTAACTGAGATGGTGAAATGTGAATCAGTAGGTAACCATTTTTGTGTGATGTGATTTGGTTGCTTACTGTGTTGGTGAAATGAGAATCCGTAGGTAACCATTCTGGTGTGATGTGATTCGGTTGGTAACTGAGATGGTGAGTTGTGAATCAGTAGGTAACTATTCTGGTGTGATGTGATTTGGTTGCTTACTGTGTTGGTGAAATGAGAATCCGTAGGTAAACATTCTGGTGTGATGTGATTCGGTTAGTAACTGAGATTGTGAAATGTGAATCCTTAGGTAACCATTCTGGTGTGATTTGATTTGGTTGCTTACTGTTTTGGTGAAATGTGAATCAGTAGGTAACCATTCTGGTGTGATGTTATTCGGTTGGTAATTGAGATGGTGAGATGTGAATCAATAGGTAACCATTCTGGTGTGATGTGATTTGGTTGCTTACTGTGTTGGTAAAATGAGAATACGTAGGTAACCATTCTGGTGTGATTAGATTCGGTTGGTTACTGAGATGGTGAAATAGGAATCAGAAGGTAACCATTCTGGTGTGATGTGATTGGGTTGCTTACTGTGTTTGTGAAAGGAGCTGACTGAATCCATAGGTAACAATTCTGGTGTGATGTGATTTGGTTGGTAACTGAAATGTGAATCAATAGGTTACCATTCTGGTGTGATGTGATTCGGTTGGTAACTGATCTGGGTAATTGTGAATCAGTAGGTAACCATTTTGGTGTGATGTGATTCGGTTGGTAACTCTGCTAAGGGATGATCATCAGTTTCTATTCTGGTGTGATGTGATTTGCTTGGTATCGGTTCCAGTGGATGTAAATCAGCAGGTTACAATTCTGATGAGATGTAATCAAACAACTGAATGATGTCAATTTGTGCAAATTACAATATTTTGTAAATTTGCTAATTATTGCCTTATAACAGTTCAGTTACCTATCTAAGTTGCAATGCCCCTTCTAAAAATACTAGGTGTGTTATGAATTATACAACTAACAACAGCATGCTTATACTTATTATTGTAAATCTTTAAAAATATAAAGTTGTAAATAACTTTCCCATAACGTTCGTTGTTTAATGGACATGACTGCCTACAAAATAAGTCCAAAATCTGCCAAAGTATTAATTAATATAACAAATATGATAGAATATAGCATAATGATGGATAAATCAACATTGAATTCCAATATGTGTTTCAAGAAGGAATGAACAAATTAAGGTTCAATCAAGTTTGTTGGTACAATTCACTTTTTCTAACATGTTACTGATTGTTGGAAACACACACAACATCTACTATACTTTCGTCAAAGTGTATCTCGTTATTGTTTTTGTAAAACAGTACAATATAAAAAAAATCCATTCAGTGTTTTGGGACATTTGATTACAAACAATTGCAAAAAAAAGTATTGAGAATAAAATAAGATAAATTGTCAATTTGACCTTTTCAACACTATTAAATGATATAAGAACAGTATTTTTATGCTATCTGTTTAAAGCAAAATGTTTCTAAGAAACAATATTTCTAAATATATTTCAAAATACTCATATTAAGAATGTTAAGAGTATGAAATTTAAAAAATATGCAATAAAGTGAGAATTTCCAATACTTTTCATTTCACTTTATGTCACTTAGAACTTTTCACTCTGAAAAATAAGTTGAAAAAAATATTTTTTCAGTGCGAAAAGGCTCTAAGTGCCATTTTTTGCATTTTATGTATAATATTCTTAGTTTCAAAATGTAGAAATTATTGCATATGAAATAAATACTGTAAATTGATCATTAAACGTTGTTTTAAAATCACTTAGAACTTTTTAGCTCTTAACTTTAAGTAAAAAAAATGTGAAATTTTAGTGCGAAAAAGGTCTAAGTGACATTTTTTCAAATAACTTCTTAATTTGTGAAAATACAAACATGTTTAAAAAAAAATGTGATTATAGCAGACTATTCTCAATATAACTTTAAATTTTAAAGCCTTCATTGTTTGAACTGTTCTTGTGATACAGTTTAAACCTTCTCCTGAACATTTTTTTAAAAATGCACTTAGAGCTGTTTCGCTTTCACCCCTCGTGATGTTCACCATCATGAGATGTGTCACGTGTTAAACCTTCTCCAGACTTCAAAATTTCAAGGTCACACTTAGAGGTCAAAAGGTAAAATTGTGCTTATCAAGGACTTTTTCGGACTGTAACTAAATTCATTAAAATAATTTCCACAAATCACAACAATGAGGAGCAGCATGTCTAATTTTACGCCAGCCTCTTTATTTTAAAATACCTCACCAAAAATGAACATCAATAAGATATGACGATGCCGCATATTACATTAAATGCCAAGATCACACTTACAGGTCAAAGGTCAAATTTAACCATAAACCGCTTGTCCAGACTTTAACTTTGTTATCATAATGCACTTTTTTGGTAAGTAACCATAAATGCCAGCCATTAGGTGTAAAACCTGTAACCCTATGTCAAAGCCGAAGGTCACACTAAGAGTAAAATATCAAATTTTGTTGCTTACAGCTTGTTCAGACTGTATCGCATCATTCAACATGTAATTAAAAAAAAAAACACAAATATTAACTATAAGGAGATGTGTTGTATGTAAAATCCCATTCCCTATATCTCAAGATCAAGGTTAAATATAAAGATCAACATTAAATTTTGCCATCTGGTCTGTAACATAATCCATCATGCAATTTTAAAATAATTCACCACAAATGTTCATCTTGTTGGGAAAGTGTGTCAGATGTAAAAACCATCTCCCTACCTCAAAGATCAAGGGCAAACTAAAAGGCCAAAGGTTATATTTGGCTATATAACAGCTTGTCTAGACTGTAACTGGATCATCCATCATTTAATCTTATAATGATTTCCAAAGCAATGTTAACTATGTAACGTGTAGACACTGTGTCAAATTGGTCACAGGTCAAGGTCACATTAAATGCAGAAGGTTAAATGTGTTTGTTAAATTAATGCTAACATAATTTACATTAAGCTCAACATGTAACTTGTTAAGGATTCCATGCCCCTGTAACCTAGACTTGTGGCATGTTGATCTCAAAACCACTACACATGCTCCATTCTCAAAAGTATCCTTAAGCCCAAATGGGATGATCTTAAGTCAAAGAATTCTCTCTACAAGGTGTGGAAACAAATTTCTTGTTAAAAGCCAACATGACTTTGACCTTTGACTTGCTGTCTTCATAATGAATAGGCAACTTTCTTTTCCCCAAAGTAACCAGCATACCAATTTATATGATCACAAGTAAAAGCATTCTCTAGATATGATGCAGAAAAAACAAGTATATCAGTAAAACTGATGGGTGCTCCCCGATGATGCTTGTCAATATATGGGTAAATTGTGTGGAAAAAAAGTGTGACCTTGATAAAATCTATTATTAGCCTCGGTGACCTTGACCCCAGTGACCTCAAAACTCACAAAAGGTAAAGATCCATGCAAGGTACCTACATGCCAAATATATAAGAGATTGGTCAAATATTGAAGGCGCTATGAGAAACTGTATTCAAACAAGAGCACCGCCTTGCGGGTGCAGACCGCTCATCTATTTTCTTTTTAAAGATGAAGGGACTCTCATTTTAAATCACAAAGTAGGGAGGGATGGAGTGAAGAGGGGTGTATAGTGTAGGGGCGTGGACATTTATTACATTATCTTCCAAAAATGCGAAAAAAAAATGCAAAAAAAAAAAAATCGGGGGAGGGGTGGGGGGGTCGGGGTAGGGAGGTTCTTGGGTGCGATGGTTGGACGGTATTTCAAACATAAAATAATAAATATTTGTGTTTTTTAACCATTTCAAAAAAAAAAAAATTGGGCGGGTGGGGTGGGGGGGGTGGGGTATAGTGTGAGGATGTGGTGGTCATTTGTGAGATGATCTTAAAAAAAAAAAAAAAAAAATTTAGAGGGGGGGGAATTCGGGGTGGGGGAGGGGGGGAATTCGGGGGTGGGGGAGGGGGGGGGAATTCGGGGTGGGGGTGGGGAGGGGGGGTATTCTTGGGTGCGATGGTTGGACGTTTTTTCAATCATAAAATAAATAAAAATTAATATTTGTGTTTTTTAACTGTTTCCAAAAAAAAAATGGGGGGGGGTGCGGGGGGGTATAGTATAGTGTGAGGGTGTGGTGGTCATTTGTGAGATGATCTTAAAAAACAAAATTAGGGGGGGGGGAATTCGGTGGGGGGGGGAGGGGGGGGGGATATTCTTGGGTGCGATGGTTGGACGGTATTTCAAACATAAAATAATAAAAATAAATATTTGTGTTTTTCAACCGTTTCAAAAAAAATAAAATGGGGGGTTGGGGTGGGGGAGGGTATAGTATAGTGTGAGGGTGTGGTGGTCATTTGTGAGATGATCTTAAAAAAAAAATAAAAAAATTAGGGGGGCGGGGGTATTCGGGGGGGGGGGGGGGGGGGGGGGTGGTATAGTATAGTGTGAGGGTGTGGTGGTCAGTTGTGAGATGATCTTAAAAAAAAAAAAAAAAAATTAGGGTGGGGATTCAGGGGGGTATAGTATAGTGTGAGGGTGTGGTGGTCATTTGTGAGATGATCTTAAAAAAAGAAAAAAAAATTAGGGCGGGGGAATTCGGGGGTGGGGGTGGGGGGGGGGCGGGGGGAGGTGGGGGGGGTATTCTTGGGTGCGATGGTTGGACAGTATTTTAAACATAAAATAATAAAAATTAATATTTGTGTTTTTTAACCGTTAAAAAAAAACAATTTTGGGGGGTGGGGAGTATAGTATAGTGTGAGGGTGTGGTGGTCATTTGTGAGATGATCTTAAAAAAAAATTTAAAAAAATTTAGGGGTGGGGGGAATTCAGGGTGGGGGGGGAGGGGGGTGGGGGGGTATTCTTGGGTGCGATGGTTGGACGGTATTTCAATCATAAAATAAATAAAAATAAATATTTGTGTTTTTAAAAAAAAAAAAATTGGTGGGGGGGGTGGGGTGGGGGGGGGGGGGGTATAGTATAGTGTGAGGGTGTGGTGGTCATTTGTGAGATGATCTTAAAAAAAAAATAAAAAAAATTAGGGGGCGAATTCGGGGGGGGAGGGGAGGGGGGGAATATTCTTGGGTGTGATGGTTGGACGGTATTTCAAACATAAAATAATAAAAATAAATATTTGTGTTTTTTAACCATTTCAAAAAAAATAAAATGGGGGGGGTGGGGTGGGGGAGGGTATAGTATAGTGTGAGGGTGTGGTGGTCATTTGTGAGATGATCTTAAAAAAAAAAAAAAAAAATTAGGGGGGGCGGGGTATTCGGGGGGGGGGGGGGGGTCAACTTGCCAGGTACAGTAACCTCATGATAGCATGAAAGTATTTGAAGTTTGAAAGCAATAGCCTTGATACTTTAGAAGTTAAGTGGATCGAAACACAAAATTTAACCATATATTCAAAGTTACTAAGTAAAAAAAGGGCCATAATTCCGTAAAAATGAAAACCAGAGTTATGCAACTTGTCCTTTTACTGTACCCTTATGATAGTTTGCCAGTGTTCCAAGTATGAAAGCAATATCTATGATAGTTTAGGGGTAAAGTGGACCAAAACACAAAAAATTAACAAAATTTTCAATTTTCTAAGTATAAAGGGCCCATAATTCCGTCCAAATGTCAGTCAGAGTTACATAACTTTGCCTGCATGATAGTTAATAAGTGTTGCAAGTATGAAAGCAATAGCTTTGATACTGTAGGAATAAAGTGGACCTAAACACAAAACTTAACCAAATTTTCAATTTTCTAAGTATAAAAAGGGCAAATAATTCTGTCAAAATGCCAGTCAGAGTTACATTACTTTGCCTGCACAGTCCCCTTATGATAGTTAGTAAGTGTTGCAAGTATGAACGCAATAGCTTTGATACTTAAGGAATAAAATGGACCTAAACACAAAACTTAACCAAAATTTTCAATTTTCTAAGTATAAAAAGGGCACATAATTCTGTCAAAATGCACGCCAGAGTTATCTAACTTTGCCTGCCCAGTCCCCTCAAGATAGTAAGTAAGTGTACCAAGTTTGAATGCAATAGCATTGATACTTTCTGAGAAAAGTGGACCTAAACGCAAAACTTAACCGGACGCCGACGCCAACGCCGACGCCAAGGTGATGACAATAGCTCATCTTTTTTTTTCAAACAATAGATGAGCTAAAAATGACTTTGAGAAAATCTATTATTAGCCTCGGTGACTTTGACCCCAGTGACCTCAAACATTATCGAAAGGTAGAGGTCCATGCAAGGTACCTACATGCCAATTATGGAAGAGATCGGTAAAATATTGAAGACGCATTGAGAAACTGTAACAAAAGTGTGATGGAAAATCTATTATTAGCCTCAGTGACCTTGACCCCAGTGACGTCAAACCTCATCAAAAGGTAGAGGTCCATGCAAGGTACCTACATGCCAAATATGTAAGAGATCAGTAAAATATTGAAGGCGCTATGAGAAACTGTAACAAAAGTGTGATGGAAAATCTATTATAGGCCTTAATGACCTTGACCCCAGTGACGTCAAACCTCATTTACAGGTAGAGGTCCATGCAATGTATCTACATGTCCAATATGTAAGAGATCGCTAAAATATTGAAGGTGCTGTGAGAAACTGTAACAAAAGTGTGACGGAAAATCTATTTTTTGCCTTGGTGACCTATACCCCAGTGACGTCAAACCTCATCAAAAGGTAGAGGTCCATGCAAGTTACCTACATGCCAAATATGTAAGAGATCAGTAAAATATTGAATGCACTATGAGAAACTGTAACAAAAGTGTGACGGAAAATCTATTATTATCAGCCTCGGTGACCTTGGCCTTGACCCCAGTGACCTCAAACCTCATCAAAAAGTAGAGTTCCATGCAAGGTACCTTACATGCCAAATATGTAAGAGATCAGTAAACTATTGAGAAACTGTAAAAAAAAGTGTTACGGAAGGAAGTACGGAAGGACAAACTGGCAACTATATGCTCCCCATATATATTTATATGGGGAGCATAAAAATGTTTAAAGCGCTATTTACATTGATTTATTTACCACAAAATCTTAAGGCATGTTTCTTTCTCCCAGAAACGAGTGTATCAAATAAAATAATGGAAGGTAAATAAACTCTCTAGACATGGTGGGGAAATACATTTCATGTTACAATAACCCATGACCTTTACTTGTTGACCTGGGAATCAATAGGCATCACCAAGGTCGCAACCTAGTGACCAGGAGGTCAGCAGTTCAATCCCAATCGTGGCATGTTCTTATGATCTCCCACAAAGACACCAAGTACTGGTTCTATGCCCAGAAAACGGACTCAAGAGCGCTTCAATAAGTCCGAGGCTTTTGATGGAATCAAGCCAAAAAATAAACTAGTTTAAAGTTTTAAACTAAACATTAATATGCATCTTTCTAACCTCCCAAACAACTATTGTAACAATGTGCATAATGATAGATGAAAGTTTAAAAAAATATATCATGCCCAAAGTAATTTAAGTATATTTTCAATAACTGTTACCTTTTTGCATAAAAATCATAAGGCGTTATCCTTACCTCATAAGTAATCATCATACAAAATTGCATGGTCATAGGTTAATGTTTTCAAGATAAGTGCGAAGTGAATTTCATGGGACCTTGATTGACTTTTTACACATTGACCTCAAAATCAATTGGCGTTTTCCTTTCCTCACAAGTAACTGTCAAAACAAGTGACACTTATTGTAGGTCAAATAGCTCTTTTGATTATCATTAGGAAACTGAATGATCTTCTGACCGACTCACCATCCAATAGACAGGTGCAAAGCAATATACCACTATCTTTAAAAGGGGTTTTAATAAACTGAACTGTTGATAAAAGTGTTCGGCTACAATAAAGTCAGTTTTTTTAAAGTCTATTGATATAGCCAAATATAGGCTATATTTAGTCAGATATTAATTTTTAATTAATGCAGTTTCTCTCAAAATGCTCTAGCCCCATTCCATTTATAAGATACATTTTATGAAATGTATCCTCTTTTTTCATGCAATATTAGTACATGTACCCATATTTGAAGGCTAGGACCCCTTCCCCCATTCCTAATAAAAATCTTGTAAGCTATTTAGTCAACATAAGTTATATACCTGGCAGGCCTTCTTTGACTTCTCCTCTCCACTGACTGAAATGTGATAAAACATGATGTGTTAATTCTAGACCCAATACCCCGGTAAACAATATATAAAGTCCCCATCATAAACCAAACCTGGATCCTAATCAGATTGAACACCTTCTTAAATCATTCTGTGATTGTGTGAATCACAACAGATCTCCAGTGTGTGTTTTTTTAACCATTTAGAGATCCCTTTTGATAAGTAAAAATCATATTGTTTTGACTAAAATTGAGAAATTAGTGTGTTTTTTTGCTAAAAAAACTTTAAATTTGAGAATTATAATGACTTTAATATTATATTTAATAAGGTTTGATTTATAGAACTGGATAGGAGATGAAATAAATGTTGAGACTTATAATAAAATATATATACCGGTATACATTTTTTTGGAAACCTTCAATTGGAAATTTTTAGGTCTCATTTGGATAAAATATTTAATTTTTCCTATTGACCAGACCAAAATTTAAAGGAAAACAAACATGTACTGAATCTCGGACTTCATTTTAAACCGTAAATATACTGATGATAATTGTTTGTTTTCAGTCTATTAACAAGTTATTTGATGATTTTAAAGGAAAACTAATGATTTCATGAACCCTTTGTGAATTCAAATGTGTAAACTGCCTCCTTTGACAATGTCAGATAATAATAATTATCAAACAGATAAAACAATTTGTCTGAACATTTTATGCTTTTGAGCATTATATACATTAGAAAAAGGTCAGCAGGGGTTTTCCATCTGATAGAACAGAGCTCTATAAAAGGTCTCTTCCCAACATTGAATAAACATTTTATTTAAAAACAATCATGCAGTTAACTTACACTAGCTTTTTCATTTCTCATTTAATCAGTTATTTAAAGCCACACAACTTATTTGGCATAGTAAATTTAAGTATAAATAAGAAACATATTTGATCTATGCTAATTAGAATATATCTGGTGGTTACAAGGTAGAAATCCGTCTGTTTTGCGCTTTAAAACTTAAAAAAAATGGCGTTTGTCAAAATTGACGTACATGTATAGAAAAACCACTTTCGGTTTTAAAAGCATTAAAGTTTGAAAAATAATAAATTATTTGCTAACTAGGCTATATACCTGTACGAAATGTTCCGCCCGGAATCGGCACGGAATCGCAAACTAAATTCCGGGAGTTCACAAGTCTGTCTCCTTTTCAGCTTCTCACAAATTAAGTATAACAATACTACAAAATATGTTTTCGAATCTGAACATGAAAATCATAAATTAGATCAAAGCTTTATGCTGAATTAATTATACTCTGACTGAAATAGTTGTGTCTATAATGAATTTTCATTGATTGTACATATGTATAAATAAAATTAAATATTTTTATTTAAAAACGTTTATTAAGTTATCAGTTACTGGTAATATTTTGTTCAGTACTTTGGTTTAAATTAAATTTATAAAGTTATTGTTCAGCTTCATAGACATTTGCTAAGTCCAATATTACTCTCTGTAAAAACTACTAAGTTCAAAATTCCATCATGTGGCTTCACAAATATTTTATAAGTATGAAATTCTGCCCCAGCCAAAAGAAACAAAGTGCAAAATTCCGTCCACAAATCGCCATCATACAAATTCTAAGTATAAAAATACGCCCGGATTTGTTTTACGCCCGGAAAAAACAGTTGAATTACGCCCAGAAATAGTTTTAGTTCCGGGCGTAAAACTCATTCCGCCAGTTGTACGGGCGTAATTCCAACATTACGTGCCAATTCCGCCCCGATTACGCCCGGAATCCGCCCCATTATTTCGTACGGGTAGATATAATGTTATCTATGCCAATAAGAATATATCTGGTTGTTACAAGATAGAAATCTGTCTTTTTTGCGCTTTAAAACTTAAAAATAATTTGCGTTTGTCTAAATGGACGTATACATTTAGAAATCCTTCTTTCTGTTTTAAAAGCGGAACCATTTGAAAAATAATAAATTACTTGCTAACTAGGCTTGAGATTTTATGACAATGTTGCACACTTTCAAATTGCATCTGTATTGATAAACATGTATTTCATTTCAAGGTGTGTGGCTTTAAGTGATATGATATGTCTTTAAAAAATCCCAATAAGAACCGGAAAAACCCAGTGGATCATTAAAGTGACTTATATACGGATTTGTTTACATATTTTTTCTTTCACAAACTTTTCATGACTGAGTTTCTTTTCATGGTAAAATTAAAGTTAGTGTACTTGTCTAATAATTTAGACATTCAAGATTTTATATGAAGAAAGTTCTACTTTTTAAACGGGGCCACATTAGCTTAATTAGAAACGACAATATTGCCAGAATAAAAAGTTGCTTAATATTTTTGACTAGACTACTAGTGTTGGTAAAATCCTACAAGATCTCTGCCAACTCTCCTACTTCCCCCACAAGTGCAAGAAGTAGGTTTCGAGGAGAATGATACTGGTCCCAGTCTCGCTCCTGAGCAAAGTCATGCTGAATCTTCCGGCTGAAAAAATATGACAAAGATTTGAAAAAACACACTCACAATAAAGTACATTATAAATTTTGTTCTGGTTTCAATAATCCAACTCATCTCTTTAAAGGGGCCTTTTCACAGATTTTGGCATGTTTTGAAGTTTGTCATTAAATGCAATGTATTGATAAATGTAAACATTGGATCTAAAAAGCTCCAATAAAAATTCAAGATAAAATTAAAAAAATAAAACAAAGGGTAACCTCAGCTGGGCTCGAACCACTGACCACTGGAGCCCTGAAGTAAAAACGACTTCGACAACGCGGCCATCCTTCCTGACACAGCAATAGATGTATTTTATACTTTATATAAGCAATCCTCCTAGTTTCACAAAATATAACGACAACAACTTACAGAACTCTCCAAATCATTAATTCGTTTCGCGTTGCAACGCTTTATAATTTTCAGGTTTTTAAATCGTCAAAAGATGCATATAATGGCTATTTTAGACCATGGTAAATGTTCAGTATTACTGTTTTCTCACAAATATCATAACTAAAATGAAAATTTGCGAATCTGAAAACAACTTGTTTGCATTTTTGTCGAATTATCCCCAACAGCTTGAAAAGGCCCCCTTTAAAGTCCCATGCTATTTGATCAGCTAAGTGTTATACATAATGTTATAAGATGGAGTCATTTTATATTAAAGGTCAATATGTTTTTCACAACAGATCATCAGAAGCTTTGCATGCATGAAGAGAGACAGAGAGAGAGAGAGAGAGAGAGAGAGAGAGAGAGAAGATAGAGAGAGAGAGAGAGAGAGAGAGAGAGATAGGCTGTCGGCCTTTCGTGTCGTTCTGTTCTTTCAGTCGCTTCTCTCTCTATCTCTCTAGCTCTCACGTCGCTTCTTCTACTCCTAGTTTACAATAAAAAGTCAAATGCAACCACAAAACATGTTGAAAGTCAATGCCCAACAAAAAACATTTTGAAAATTAATTAATTTCTTCTAATGTATGGTTCACTAAAAAAGTAAACGTCTTATCCTCCACTTGACGCCTTTGAAAGGAAACTGAAAGTAGCACACAACGTGCTACCTCAATCCGTATATTTAGTGTACGGACGGGTTTGTTTATTTAGTTATAAATTATCAATGCTGTCTGTAGTTTGAATCTATCAAAACCAGTCAAGTCAAAGGTGAACGTACGTCAAATGACGCAAATAAGTAAACAAGAGAACGAAGTCCATTCTAGGGTTTGAATAGTGTAACCATCACGTTGATGTTATTAAATGACGTGTTTTTGTCGTTAATTGTTTGTAACAGAGTAAAAACAGACCATGCTTTCCGCATTCAGTGGCTGGTTTCCGTTGATGATGTGTTTATTTGTTGGCATAGCCAGGTAAGCTGAACTCGATTAGAAATTAAATATATAATTAACATTAGTACAATATCAGTTGAATACTGAAGTAAAATCTCACAATTTACCCAATCAAGTCAAATAATCATTTCCAACATCTATATAAGTTTGAGCAAGACTTACTTTATAGATATTGTTAAGGGGACTGGACAGTTATAATTTTATGGCTGTAGTGAAACGTTTTTACCACTCTATGTCAGACTTTGAGACACATGCTTAGTTCAATCTTTATGAAATGTGGTCATTGAATTGATTTTGTCATAATTTTATCTCAGATGAGTTCAAAAATGGTAAATATTTGTTTAAAAAACAACAACATGGCAACCATGGGGAAGGGCAGTTTTCCTAATATGGCAGGATATTGTGGCGCCAACCCGGATATTGTCAACCCTAGTTGCAATAATCCAACTCCCAGCTATTGACCCTCCGTACGTATGTACTCATAAAAGCTCAGAGCATTCAAGAAGAACTATTGTCAACCCTTAATAAAACTAGAAGTCACATTTTAAGTCCAAAATCACAGTTGCTTTTATTGAAGATTTGTTCTAATGATATCTAGGCCCAGGTTGAAAATGCTGATAAATAATAAAAAGATGGCTGTCAGAGGAAGAGAAATTTTTGTTGTAAACATGTATGTGGCCAAGAAACTATAGCTGGAACAGGATGTTTAATTTAAGTTTCACGGGGCGGGGCGCCACCTTTTTAGCTCATCTATTTTTTTTAAATTATGAGCTGTCATCACCTTGGCGTCGGCATCTGGTTAAGTTTTGTGTTTAGGTCCACTTTTCTCATAAAGTATCAAAGCTATTGCATTCAAACTTGGTACACTTACTAACTTTCATGAGGGGACTAGGCAGGCAAAGTTAGATAACTTGGCTGACATTTTGACAGAATTATGTGCCCTTTTTATACTTAGAAAATTGAAAATTTGGGTAAGTTTTATGTTTAGGTCCACTTTTCTCATAAAGCATCAAAGCTATTGCATTTAAACTTGGTACACTTACTTACTATCATGAGGGGACTGGGCAGGCAAAGTAAGATAACTCTGGCGTGTATTTTGACATAATTATGTGCCCTTTTTATACTCAGAAAATTGAAAAGTTGGTTAAGTTTTGTGTTTAGGTCCACTTTTCTCATAAAGCATCAAAGCTATTGCATTCAAACTTGGTACACTTACTAACTATCATGAGGGGACTGGGCAGGCAAAGTTAGATAACTCTGGCGTGCATTTTGACAGAATTATGTGCCCTTTTTATACTTAGAAAATTGAAAATTTGGTTAAGTTTTGTGTTTAGGTCCACTTTATTCCTAAAGTATCAAAGCTATTGCTTTCATACTTGCAACACTTACTTACTATCATAAGGGGACTGTGCAGGCAAAGTTATGTAACTCTGACTGGCATTTTGACAGAATTATGGCCCCTTTATACTGAGAAAATTGAAAATTTCGTTAAGTTTTGTGTTTTGGGCCGCTTTACTCCTAAAGTATCATAGCTATTGCTTTCAGACTTGGAACACTCACAAACTATCATAAGGGGACTGTATGAAACAAGTTGCATAAATCTGGTTGTCATTTTGATGGAATTATGGCCCTTTTTGACTTAGTAACTTAGAATATATGGTTAAATTTTGTGTTTACATCCACTTTACTTCTAAAGTATCGAGGCTATTGCTTTCATTCTTCAAATACATTCATACTATCATGAGGGTACTGTACCTGGCAAGTTGAATTTTACCTTGACCTTTGAATGAACTTGACTCTCAAGGTCAAATAATTATATTTTGCAAAAATTGCCATGACTTCGTTATTTGTGATCAGATTTGATTGATACTTTGACAAAACAACTCTTACATGACGTACTACAATAGACTCCACCCAAACCATCCCCCATGCCCCCCCCCCCCCCCCCGAATCCCCCCCAATAAAAAACAATTTTTTTAAAAAATTTTTTTAAAAGATCATCTTATAAATGACCACACCCTCACACTATACCCCCCCTGACCCCACCCAACCCGTCCCCCCAATTTTTTATTTTTTTTTGGAAACATAGTTAAAAAACAAAAATATTTACTTTTATTATTTTATTTTTGAAAGACCGTCCAAATATCCCACCCAAGAATATCCCCCCCCCCCCCCCCAAAAAAAAATAATTTATTTTTATTTTGTTTTTGCATATTTATTTCTTATTTTTGGAAGATAATGTAATAAATGACCACACCCCCACACTAAACACCCCTCTCCACCCCAACCATCCATCTTTTTTATCCCCGCCGAAAAAAAATTCGGAGGGGATATAGTAATTGGTCCTGTCCGTCTGTCCGTCCATCTGTCCGGCCGGCCGAAACTTTGTCCGGAGCATAACTCCAAATCTATTCAATGGATTTACTATAAACTTAGAATGTAAACAGATGGCAACTAGGAGAAGTGCAGTGACCAAGAACTATAACTCTATCTACCTTAGTTTTTGAATTATCTCCCCTTTTATATAACTTTAAAGTAAATTTTTGTCTGGAGCATAGCTCTAAATATACTAAAGGGATTTACTTAAAACTTGAAATATAAACAGATGGCAACTAGGAAAAGTGCAGTGATCAAGAACCACAACTCTATCTACATTAGTTTTTGAATTATCTCCCCTTTTATATAATTTTAAAGTAAATTTTTGTCCGGAGCATAACTCTAAATCTACTGAAGGGATTTACTTGAAACTTTAAATATAAACAGATGGCAAGTAGGAAAATTGCAGTGACTAAGAACCATAACTCTATCTACCTTAGTTTTTGAATTTTCTCCCCTTTTATATAACTTTAAAGTAAATGTTTGTCCGGAGCATAACTCTAAATCTACTAAAGGGATACTTGAAACTTGAAATATAAACAGATGGCAACTAGGAGAAGTGCAGTGACCAAGAACCATAACTCTATCTACCTTACTTTTTGAATTTTCTCCCCTTTTATATAATTTTAAAGTAAATTTTTGTCCACAGCATAACTCTAAATGTACTAAAGGGATTTACTTGAAACTTGAAATATAAACAGATGGCAAGTAGGAGAAGTGCAGTGACTAAGAACCATAACTCTATCTACCTTAGATATATAGTGTTTGAATTATTTCTCTTTATTCAATTTCAAAGTAATTTTTTGTCTGGAGCATAATGAATTATCTCCCTTTATTTGATTTTACAAATATTATTCTACTCTCTAAAACTAATGTTGTCATACAGCAAACACATTTCAGCGGGGATTTGGCACTACTGTGACAAGCTATTGTTGATTGAAGTATTGAGATAGTCCCTTCACCTTTAAAAAGAAAAATAGATGAGCGGTCTGCACCTGCAAGGCGGTGCTCTTGTTTTGAGATGCATTAATAACTGGGCCAATGCTACTTCCGAGGTTGCGCTCAGGCCCAGATGTTTTGAAAGTTAATGAATAGTTTTACAGGGTGATTAGGTTTTTATGTTTTTTGAACACTTTTACTCATAATTAAAAAAAAAAACGTCCAATGTAGTGCCATTCAGCAAAGATAAATTAATAAAAAATATACACAAACAGTCATTCTCCACCTATTTTAAAACATGAGAACCTTTATAATTTGTGGCATGGTGGAGTTTAAGATATATTGAATGCAGACGTATAATAGAAGATTAAAAATATCAACTTATAATACTGACCAATCGTGCAACACTGATAAAATTCAAAGATTTTGTATGCATCATTACATTTTATTAGGAGGAAATCCATTAACCTATTATTTCTTGTGTGTATTAAACAGTGCTCCAGCTAGGCCCAAATGGAAGGACTTGTCACCCTTCGGTTCTGAAGCTGAGCCCTGCACTTTAATTCTGTCCTTTTTGTATTATTTTTTAGCTCACCTGAGCACAAAGTGCTCATGGTGAGCTTTTGTGATCACCTTTTGTCCGTCATGCGTCGTCAACATTTTGCCTTGTGAACACTCTAGAGGCCACATTTATTGTCTGATTTTCATGAAACTTGGTCAGAACATTTGTCCCATTGATACATCGAATGAGTTCGAAACTGGGTAATGATGGGTCAAAAACTAGGTCACTAGGTAAAAAAAAAAGAAAAACCTTGTGAACACTGTAGAAGTCATATTTGATGCCCAATCTTCATGTAACTTTGTCAAAATGTTTGTCTTAATGATATGTTGGTTGAGTTCAAAAATGGTTCTGGTCCTTTGAAAAAAATGGCCGCCATGGGGCGGGGCAGTATTCCTCATATGGCTATAAAGAAACCTTGTGAACACTCTAGAAGTCACAATTTTTGCCCAATCATTGTGAAACTTGTCAAAACACTGGGTTCATTGATATCTCGGACGAGTTCGAAAATGGTCCAGATCTGTGAAAAAACATGTGGGGCAGTTTTCTCTCTATATATATAGTGAAAACATGTGAACCCTCTAGAAGTCTTATTTTTGGTCCAATGTTCATGAAATTTGGTCAGAACATGTGTTTTTTGGATATGACAGTTGAGTTCGAAAATGGTTTGGATCGGTAAAAAAGCATGGAAGCTGGGGGGGGTCATTTTCCTTATATTTATATAGTAAAGCAAGCATTTATTATGTTGAATTGACAGAGTTGTCTCCCTTTTTAAAATATATATTTTTAAGCACAAGAAGATTAAGTGGAATTAATTATAAATGATAGTTTTACATTCTGGAAGATAGCAAACTTTTGAATATGTTTTTTATTGTTTGATGATTCTGTACAATATGGCATTCTTTTGTCAAACGATTAAAGCGAGACTATACGATTTTTATTTGCATTAAATTGTAATATATTGCTAAATACATGTTACAAATACACAAAATAGGCAAGACATTGAAGACGAATTTCATAAAATGCAGCAAAGACAAATTAGCGCCCCGAGCCGATGGTGACGAAGATATTTTGTACATATTTTCCTACAATAACCGAAGAAGCCTTTTATTAGGATCGGAGTTAGTGTTTGTGTGTCGTATGAATAGACATCGCTGCAGAAATTTAAAAACAACCATTACACTAAATTAAGATTGACATTGTACATGCATGATATACATTCTGGCAAATTCGACTTTACAGACATTTTCTATTTCAGAATTAAATATCTGGCTTATTTCGCATTTTTCGACACATGTTCTTCTTAACTTTTATTTTAAATTATATTGAAATGTATGACCTTGTTAACACCCTAGAGGTCACATTTTTTTCCGAAACTCATGAAACTTAGTCTTAAGAGTTGTCCCAATGATATCTTGGATGAGTTTGAAAATGGTTTTTGTTGCTTTAAAAACATGGCCACCAGGGGCGGGGCATTTTTCCTTATATAGCTATATATGGCTTTGGTAAAACCTTGTTAACACTCTAGTGGCCACATTTATTGTCCAATCTTCATGAAATTTGGTCAGACGATTGGTCTCAATGATATCTTGGATGAGTTAAAAAATAATTATGTTTGCTTGAAAAAAATGGCTTCCAAGGGGCGGGGCATTTTTCCTTATATGGCTATAGTAAAATCTTGTTAACACTCTAGAGGCCACATTTAATGTCCGATCTTCATGAAACTTGGTCAGAAGATTCATCCCGATAATATCTTGGATGAGTTCAAAAATGATGCCGGTTGGTTGAAAAACATGGCTGCCAGGGGCGGGGCATTTTTCCTTTTATGGCTATAGTAAAACCTTGTTAACACTCTAGAGGCCACATTTATTTTCCAATCTTCGTGAAACTTGGTCAGAAGATTTGTTCCAATAATATCTTGTTATCTCAGGTGAGCGACTTTGGGCCTTTCAGGCCCTCTTGTTTATCTAATTACATACACAGTACAATTACATATATTAAATAATAATTTTTTAATATATTATTACACTGTTATTCATTTATTCCTTATTGTAGAAATTTTATTCATTATGTTTGATAATAAAGGATATGATATATTGTATCAAATGGCTCGCTAAAAAGTACCCTTTTGAGAAAAAAGTTCGGGCTCAGAAGTGCCCTTTTGACAAAATATCCCCCACTGTCCTTTTCAAATCCTAGCTTGAGCACTGATTTAGAAATTTTGCTTTACAGTGCTACAAAATGTACCAATGTGCTGCATCGAAAGGAGACTCAAGAGGTATTGAAGAAGGAGCCGTGTATACAGAAGTACACAGCTCGTTGTGGATGGCTGAGTCTCAACTACTGTACCTTCTATCAGTAAGATTGATGGACTATATATATACAACTTTCAACATCTATTTTGCCATTTTGTGAAAACTGACGCTAAACGAGTTGGAAAATGGTTCCGGTTGCTTGAAAAACATGGGCCCCAGGGGGCAGAGCATTTTTCCTTATATTGCTATAGCAAAACCTTGTTAATACTCTTCAGGCCACATTTATTGTCCGATCTTCATGAAACTTGGACAGAAGATTTGTCTCAAAAATATATTTGATGACTCGGAAAATGGTTCCAGTTGGTTGAAAAACTTGGCCGCCTGGGGGCGAGGCATTTTCTCCTATATGGCTGTTGTAAAAACTTGTTAACACTCATAAAGTCACATTTATTGCCTAATCTGAATGAAACTTGGTCAGATCATTTTTTTTATGATATCTTAAATGAGTTCGAAAATGGTTTCCATCTGTTGAAAAACATGGTCGCCAGGGGGCAGGGAAGTTATCCTTATATGGCTATACAATGTAGTAAAACCTTGTTAAGCACTCAAAAATTTACATTTATAGTTCATTATTCATGAAACTTGGTCAGAACATATGCTCTGGCTGCACAGAACATTTCAATTATTTTGTATCTCATGTGACATCTTGCACTCTTGTTACCTGAAAGTAGCTGTACTATACTTCAGTAATTGTAGTTAAATATGAAATTTAATACATGTACTTGCAATACACATTCTTTAAGAAAAAAGAAGTGCTTTATAAAATTTATGTAATCAAGTTGCCACATTTAATTTTGTTCATGTTATATTTGAATTATAGTATTTTTATCTTTTCTCAAATTATTGTATTTTTATCTTTATTTGCAGCAGTACATATTGTGACAGAAAGGCAAATGAAACAATAACATTGTACTATATTGAAACCACATGCTGTGAAGGGTTCTACCAAGCCAAAAATGGATCATGTCTAAGTATGTGCACAGGAATAAATTGGCACTTTTTCAAATTGTTGTTTCATTGTGTGATGTTGTCAATTTTGTTTTGTAATAGATATGTGCACTGGTAGTTATCGCCACGCTCCAAATTGGCGCAGGGGGATTATGTGGTTATCTCAACCGTCTGTTCGTCCGCCTGCCACTATCTCCTCCTACACTATTAGCACTAGAACCTTGAAACTTAAACACATGGTAGCTATGAGCATATGTGCGACAGTGCACTATTTGGAATTTTGAAAGCTGCGGCGTGGGGATATGCGTCGGGCCGCGGCTGCGCCATTTCTAGTTGTCTGCGGTTAAATTCCCCTTTAACAATTTTCGCAAGTCTTCATCATTTTTTATGCCCCCGAATGAGGCCATATAGTGATCGGACTGTCTGTCTTTCCGTCACGCTTTGCGTTTGGGTTTCTGCGTTTAGGTTTCTAAAAATGCTCATAACTTCTATGTCCCTTCAGATAGCAACTTGATATTTGGCATGCATGTGTATCTCACGGAGCTGCACATTTTGAGTGGTGAAAGGTCAAGGTCATTTGTCAAGGTCAAAGTTCAAAAAACTAATCCAAGGGAAGTAATAAGCTTCAAAGGGAGATAATTATCTGTACCTGCCAAATGATAAAAAAACAATTAATAAATCAAAGCGGAGCAGTAAGGAGCATTGTGTTTCTGACAAACACATCTTTTGTTTGAATATTCAATCCCAATTTTCTTTCCTTTTGTTCTACTTTGGTCAAAAGTTAAAATATCACTCTACATCTGTTGGAAAGCAATACACTTGGAGACTTTTCTAGCGCAAATCAATATAGCTCCCTTATTTTAGAACGGCTTTGTTGAAATTTGCACTCAGTCTAATTCAACAGATATTTAATAAGTCATGAAAAATTAATTGAAATTGATCAACATCAAAATATCTAACATAACAAATTTAAAAATTCACTGGAAAAGTAAAATTCTCAAAATGGTGCATCGTAAAATAATAAATTAATACAATGTAATGTGAAAAGTAAAACGCATTAACTTACGCGTTTTCATGACCGACCGGCTTGCATTTGCCCTCATGAATATTCATGTATGAGCCATATTGTTTTTCTAATTAATGTAATGTTTTCCAGGTATAAAACCCAACGAGAATGATGAGATTGAAATAAAATTGGAATTATACATGCAGCGTTGTACTACACTTGGTGACTTTTTGAAAGCAGCATTTTTTCTAACTTAAATATCTCAGATATGAGAAAATATTTTGATTTAAAATTGTACATGTGATCATTTGACTACAATAAGTGCAAGCAAACGATAAAAGCATTAATCTGTGACGATCGGATGCTTCAGCAATTGGGGAAGGTAGCCAGCAACATGCTGATTGCGCTGTTGCCCTCCTGAAATTGTATACGAGAAATATTGATTTTTAATTAATTTGATTTTTTCCTGGTGTTTCAACCCACCTAAAGTGAAAACATTGAAATATATTGCGGTCCACCATTTTCGCATGCAAAACAATAAAACAACACCTACCCCACGTGCAAAAGCGCACTGATGAATGATTTTATCGTTAATTTGCACAGAATATAGTCAAATGATCACATGTGCAATTTTAAATCAAAATCTTAACTAATTACTGAGATATTCAAGTTTAAAAAGTGTTGCGTTATAGAAAAGTCTCCAAGCTTATGTGGAGTCATTCATCACTAGAATCACTTTTTTTGTCATCATGAATTCTATCAGGTAATAGTCCAGCCCTCTTGTGGGCAGCTTACTATAGCTGTAAGAATTGTGGTTCTATTCATACTTTCCTTTCTCTTTCCAATCTTTTCCTCCACCACCAAAAAAATATCCACAAATTATGAAGTATAGATTATATGTTGTTGCTTACAATATCTATGTTCACATCTCATAGCTAAAGGTCACAATTACAGATAAAATGTCAAATATGGGCATTATTTAGCTTGCATGGAAAGTAACTAAATCTTTATCAGCCAACATGAATTCATAAAAAAACTTCACATAGAAGATAATAATTTTGAGACAGTGTGTAACATTAAACCTTTGTGTTCTTAACTCCCATGCGAATTTCCTACTAGGGAACAAAGGTCAAATATTAACAACATAAAGCTTGTTCAAACTGTTACCTTATCATTCATCATGCAATTTTTAACTGACTTAACACAATATTAAACATTTGCATGATTAAGCATGGCAGACACAAGACTTGTGGCTTTTACCTTACCAAGGTCACACTTTGAGGTAAAGGTCAAATACTGTCATACATATTGGTCTTGTTTGGACCATATCATTCTTTGAACAGTTTGAAAACAGCTTGCCACAGATTTATACTCTGACTAGACTAAGTTCCACCTGCATCTTTTACGAAATTGTCATACAAAAAAATAATTACATGCTTACATTTAAAAGGTCAAGTATGGGAAATTTGTCAATACGCTGCTGCAAATGATCACCATGTGGAAAGAACATGTCAGTGGCATGACCCGTGTCCCTAGCTATATACTTACAGGTCAAATGTCAAATATGGCATTTACAGTGACTTGCCACAAATGGTCACTATGTAAAGACAGCATTACAGGTGCGTAAGCTGTTCAGGTCGTTGCATGGGCTTTGTTCAGCACACGGAAAAAGACCCTCATTTATTGCCTTTTTCTGAAATTAATGTGTTATGTATTCATTTTAACATTAGTCAAAATCTAAAACTAATATTAATTGGAAATTTAGGTACAGGGGTACTTCTAAATAGAAAATTCAGTCACAGGTGTTCCATTATTTGGATATGCAGGTTCAGGGGTTGTTTGCAAATTCAGGGGCAGTGGTGCCATAGATCTTAAAGTTTTTGTTGGGAAAAGCCTACAAAGTAGTTCCAAGCTGAAATTTCACTGAGATCAGAGTAGAAATTTAGGCATGAAAAAGCTTGTCAGAACTGTGGCATTGTTTTTCTTCAAGTAATTTAACAATAGACTCCTATTAAGTATTAATGATTACAATAAGGTGGTTGCTTTTCATATGCATGTACTTATAATAAGCATTCATGACAACAGGCTCAATCATATACCTACTTGCATCTACTGGCAGTTTAATATGTATGTGTCTTTTTTCATCTGCGTCTTTTGCACAGATTCAATATTTTCTTCAACATATTAACTGTTGTGTTGTTATTAAGTTTCGTAGAATGTATGCATGCTTCCATTTTGTATTGTTTCAGAAAAAGTACCAGGTGTATCATATGAAATATATGAACTCAAAGAATCACCCACAGGTTTGTAACTCTGTCCACCATTGAACAAGAACAACATTATAAAAAGTTCACGCTCATGCATGAAATAGTCAGGATAAAAACAGAAGTGAAAGTTTGTTAATGTATCGCATATTATGTAGATCTACAGCTTATTGTCAAAAAGTTTATGTAAAAGTTTAACTCTTTCAGTGCGGGAACCGAATTTTGAAGGCCTTTTCAAACAGTTTGGATCCAGATGAGACGCCACAGAACGTGGCGTCTCATCAGGATCCAAACTGTTTGCTATTCTGATAGTATTCTTTGAAAAAAATGGAAGAAACTGCTAATTTTAGAAATTCAGCAGACGACATTTTAGCAGACCACAAATTTCCCAGCATGCAAAGGGTTAATAAAGTAGCAATCATGTCTTTATCTGTAATACCGTAGAATAAGCGGTTTTACCCTGACCTCAGTTCTGCAGTCCTTATTTGAGTCTACCAAGATGTATTGTGGAGTGTGTGCAGTCTAGTAAGGGACTAAGGATGCATTGACATTTGATTTGTATGAAAGAAGTTGATATCCTAACAGCCTTTAACAATGAATTCTTCATTTCAGCTGATGCTGCTTTTGTCAAAGGGGAGCCAGTAGATGCGGGTAGCAGAGGTGTAACTGACAAGATGTCTGTCGGGGTGTATGCAGGTATTGCATGTGGAACCATACTCTTGGCCACCATTGCTGCCTTCATAGGAGTAGCAGTACGAAAAAGGTGGGTTAGTGTGTCCAGTACAGAAAGCTGTTGCTAGTAGTATTTGTTGAACTAAATGAACGTTTACAACGCTAACAAAATATAGTTTCTATATGATAGTTATAACATCGACCAACACAAGTGGTGCCAGTTTGTGGAACGCTAGACTACAAATCTTTAGGCCTTTTCTTTGCCATTATGGGAAAATGCAATTTAAGGTTAAGGAATGTTTTCATGCGGAAAAAACACTGATTTGGGAAATACTTATTTTATATAACTCTTTGTAATAATTCAAATTCAAAGGACAAAATCATATAAATTATAATTATATACTTTTTTATGCAATTGAAATACAATTGAGAAATAATAATTATAAGATGCAATTGAAAAATAAAAAAGGCCTGATGCAATTATTGTGGGTTCCATTCATGGACGGTCCTCATAACTAAACTTGTGTGGTCATTGATCATGAAATTCTTTCTACTGCCATTATCCGCCTTACCTCTGATTTAAGTTGGGCAGTTGTCATTTACTATGCGAAATTAGCGATGGTAAAGTAGCTTACCCAGGAAAAGTTTGTGTTGGTTAACTGACTGCAGGATAAGACTGAAATACTGTTAAAAACGACAACTATCCAATTTAACAAGCATGTAACAAACACAGCAATGTTTTTATGCCCCCAGGGCGAAAGATCGGGGGTATATTGTTTTTGGCCTGTCTGTCTATCTTTCATTCATTCATTCATTGTGTGTGTCCCAAAACTTTAACCAAAACTTTAACCTTCGTTAAAGTTTGGTCATAACTTTTTAAATATTGAAGATAGCAACTTGATATTTGGCATGCATGTGCATCTCACAGAGCTGCACATTTTGAGTGGTGAAAGGTCAAGGTCATCCTTCAAGGTCAAAAGTCAAAAAAATACAATCCAAGGGAAGTAATAAGTTTTAAAAGGGAGATAATTTGTAAACCTGTTGAATGATAGATTGAAATTTTATTTCAAAGCGGCACAATAGGGGGCATTGTGTTTCTGACAAACACATCTCTTGTTCCTAATTGTAGGGGAGTTCATGTAAATATCTCTTAACCATGCCCTTACACATATTACTGAAATAAGCCTGCACTGATAATTTTACAGAAAAAGAAGGCAGTTAACAGAGAAGCGCTCTCGGGAACAGCATGTGGTATTTCTTCCTGCAAACTCATCAGCATCTAGAAATTCATTCCCCAAAACTGAGGCAGCAAACATCTCTCACCCTGCAACAGCGCAGGCTGATGTACCATTCTTGCCAGAAAATTTAGACAATTCTCCAGAATCTGAAATATAGCTGCTAGCCAAAATTTCATATGTTGTATAGTTTGTATAAATACTGTTAAGTTTTGTGTTTAGATTTTTTACAAAGAATTATGTTGTTGAAGTACATTTGGAAAAAGATAAGCTAAATTGATAGTTATTTGTTAAAATATTATAACCTGTGTCACAAGTAAAAAGCACCAAAATAAATAAATATTAAAATAGTGTGTATTTGTAAAATATATTCTTTTTAGATTAAATACCTATTGCATGGATTTAAAAGACATCACAAGAGCCACATACAAATTATAAATTTTATTCTTACATTTCAGTTGTGTTTTAATCTTTTTTATTATTATTCAATATAACACATACAATGTGTACATGTATATGATCTTAAAACAAAGTGATACCATGTAGCAGCAATAATGTGCAAAACTTGTACAAGATATGCTAATATATATTTTTGACCTTGTGGTTTTCTTTCGGTTAAAAAAAAAGGTTGATATGTATTTTTTTCTTTGGTTGGTTGTGATAGGTGTTTAAACTAAAGAAAAAGAAAAATAACAGAATAGTTATAAATACGGATGGGTTGCATAAAGTGGGTAGAAAGCATACTAATCTTATAGTTTGATGATGACTCAATTCAATTAACAAGTTTTTTTTTATGGCTTGATTAATTTATTTTACTTACGCTGTGTTTTAGCAAGAAAATGTTTATTCATCAGGTGTTTTTCTAAGCTATGTTTTTCTGCACATCTTTTCCTATAAATTAATGCATAAAATTAAGATTATTGTATCTAACTTGTCTGATTTTATAGATAGTAGATATCCATGTTAACTGTAAACTGGCTATTAGGGACATCCCAAGAATCTTGTTTTATGTATTGTTTGGAAAATAGATGTGTTTTGTGAATTTAACTAGTCTCTCAGGGATGCAGCTAAAAGAGTCCATGTTACTCTTTCCAATAAAACCAAGTATATACAAGTATTATTATGGTTTTCATTGTATGTATCATTTCAATTTAATCACATATTTCGCTTGTATTGTTTTATGAAACATCATGTTAATTGTCAACTTTACAAAAAAGTTTTTCTGCATTCGTTTAAATTCTTTATTCTTGGCAAATATTTGAAACTTGTTTGTTTCTGTATACATTTGCATTTATTCCTTTCATCAAATGACAATAGAGTAAAGCAACAATTATAATATCGATTTTTGAACATGCAAAATTTGCAAATAAAGATAGAACAATGTATGAAATTTTCATTGATTTACTGATTAAGTAACAACATATACATATGTATTAACTCATAATTTTCCATATTGCATTTAATTGCAAAAAAGTATGTATTTCTTTGGAGTGTACTATGTTATATTATGTTATGTATACAAATATTTAAGTAATGAAATGATGTTACTTGCAAACATGCAATTTTAAATGACAAAATCAGTTGCTTTTTTTTCGTTGTTCATATGTACACATTTACATTTAGTCTTATGAGATTGATTTTGCATACTAAGTTAGCCTTTACAAAGCACTTCCATATTTCTAAATGCATTTTAGATTGCCATTGCTACACAATGTAGACACATAGCCAACAAATATGGTTGCTCAATAAAACAGTTGTATGAATATCATCATTTTGTTTTCATGTATGATAACGGCTTTAGCTAATCAGGTTTTCATAATGTGTAGTGATTATCTGGTTTTCAGAAAATATGTTTAATGAAGCGAAATTGTAAAGAAAAGTAAGCAATCATTTTGAAAAGTATAAAATTATTATTACGAGTAGTAATTGAATAAAAAATAAAACTTAATCTTTGATATGCTGTCAGCACCTAACACAACCATGACTGACTGTTAAAGTTATTGATAATATTCAATTGTTATTTTCCAAAAGCGACCAGAAATAGGACTAAGAAAGGTTCACTTAATGACCTTTTCAAAACATAAAGTGTTATTGATAAGTTACTCCCTCGAAAAGTCTACGCAATTCTGTTTGTTTAATTCAGGGCAACACCTTATTTATATCCACATTACCATTGGTAATGGGGGCTATATAGGAGTCACTTTGTCGGTCGGTCTGTCTGTCCTGAAAATATCATCCGATCTTCACCAAACTTGGTCAGAAGTTGTTATCTAGATTATGTCTAGGTCAAGTTTGAATAATGGTCATGCCGGGTCACGGGGTCAGTTAGTGCGTTTTATACCCAAAGTTTGTCAGGACCATAACTATGTCATTTTATCGTTAGATTTTAAAATGACTAGGTACATTGGTTCACCATCATTGGACGGTGTGTCATCCAAAAAAGTACGTTGATATCTCTAAGGTCAAGGTCACACTTGGAGTTGTCCATAAATGGTCTTGTCCGGGCCATAACTTTGTCATTTATTGTGAGACTTTAAAATCATTTGGCACATTTGTTCACCATCATTGGCCGGTGTGACATGCAGTAAGAATTACGTTGATATGGTCAAGGTCACATTTTGAGTTCAAAGGTCAAAAATGGCCAAAAATGAGCTTTTCCGGGCCATAACTATGTCGTTCATTTAGAGATTTTAAAATCATTTGGCACATTTGTTCACCATCATTGGACGGTGTGTCACACAAAAGAATTACTTCAATATCACCAAGGTCAATGTCACACTTGGGGTTCAAAAGTTAAAAATGGCCATAAATGAGCTTGTCCGAGCCATTACTATGTCAGTCATTGTGAGATTGTAAAATGACTCTGTACATTAATTGTGTTCACAGTCATTGGACGGCGTGTCATGCGAAAGAATTCAAGATTTCAAAGGTCAAAAGGCCATAAATGATAATGCATAACAATTCATAAAAATCGCCATAAATTAGCTTCTCTTGTTTTGTGAAAACAGCATGTAACTTAACTTAACTTAAGTCAATGAAGCATATGGGGGTATACGTCAAGTCTGTGACAAATCTCTTGTTACTAATGAATGATGTTTGCTACAGGATTAAAAGTGTTTCCCAAATTAGTTGCCGGTGAATGCAGTACATGTATACTGATAAGGATTGTTAATGCATGTGACATTAGCCGCGTCCTGACAAATGGGTATTATACCGTATGCAACCAGCGTAGCTCCAGACCACCCTGCGCATCCTTGCAGCCAAGTTAAGAGGCACCCTGTCCGCTAAAGAGGCCGCGAAACCAGGCCTGCCTATAAAGTGAACAGAATAGCACCTGACAAGACTGCTTGGATGGTCTGGAACAACGCTGGCCTTTTATTGCATAATACCCATTTTCGTATGACGCGGCTCATGTGACGCAATTACCGACGGGCTCCTCAAAGTGAAAACGGCAATACAAGCATATAGCTCATGGCCGAGTTACTGTTAATGTCACTGTATGACAGTTATCGCATCATAAATTGACCATACACAAATCAGGCAGCCGACAGCATTGCCCCCGATTCTGCGTTTCATTCTTAAGTGACATATTAGCAATACTAAGATTTGTGAAAAGCTTTATCATGGACACCATGTCTTCTTCTTGTCCTGTCTTATGTCCTCTTTGCCCAGCACATCAGTTTCCGTAGTGGTTTAATCATTGGATTTTCCTTGTCATTGGAGACATGTCGGCCAAGTCTTTAGAGCGTCTCTCGGCCTTGTTTTCTATATCTGAATGATCCTTCTCAGGACAAGATGAATCGACAGAATAAAGTAAATGATTCTTAAGGGTGACACTTACTCTGCCTCTGACTTGTGGCATAATTTCCTTTATTTGACAGCATAGCTTCAATTCGAATTAATATAGTGGCTCAAACTGCTTGGTTCTGATAAAGCTACTGATTAACATTTGATAAACGTTTATTTACGCGGACAACATTGTCATGTAGGCGGACTCGCTAAAACGCACATCTTAAATTGTTTGAATGTTATTATAATATCACAATACTATTAAAGTATTCTTTTACTATAGCGATATACTTTTTATTGTTATTTTAGCTACTAAACGAAGAACTCGGTAGGATCTCTGTCCATGTATGTCGCCAAATTAATGCGCTAAAATATTGGTATAAACTGATCAATTTACATAACGATCACATCGTAAAAAAGGTGTATAACATGCTTAAGAGAGATACGCCAAGGAACAGAAATAATTACAAAAGCAATTGGATATCAAATATAAGGGAACGCCTCGTAACTAATGGTTTTGGTGAAATTTTGAATACAGAACATGTAATCAACCACTCTTGAAATTGTTAAAAGGCGAATAATTATAGATAGTTATCACCAAACCTGGCATTTCGACGTAAATTCGTCATCGAAATTAAAAACATATTCTCTTGTTAAACAAGCAATCAAATATAAGAGTCCTATTTGCAAAAAAAAAAATCTTGTAAAGAATTCGAGATTTGCTCTTTCAAGATTCAGAACATATACTCGCATAGACTTGCTATTGAAACCGGCAGATACACGAACATGCCTCTGAATGAACGAATTAACCTGCCGATCATGTAACATGAACCAAATTGAAAAAGAATACCAATTTTTACTTGTTCGCTCTATGTATAATAAGCTCTGAATGAACTATTTATAACCTTATTACTGTCACTGGCCTATCCTAAATAACTTCGAATTGCTTTTAAAATCAACGTGTAGTACAAGCTAATATAATAATTGCAAAATTTATATATTATGTCGAGAAATTAAGAATAGACACTGACCTTTTAGATACTTTTTTCACTAGTATGAATCAACCTCACTTTTCATTTACGAATAATATATGTATAATTCTTCACTTTTGCCACTATAGTTAGCAATGTGCTGCTAAATACTTGTTTGTATGTTCTGTTCACGTTGTACTTCTCAATGTCGATATTATGTATTGTGCTTTAACATTGTAAAATGCTTATGCAAGATAATTTTGAACTTGGACTATTATATGAATATTAGGTCGTGAAGTAGAATTATGCAGTTTTTAGATGGGCGCTTTAGCGCCCGTCTAAAGTGCTTAGTGTGAAATTCAGGTCGATACGACTAGGTATGATTAACCCAATACCCGCTTGCGTATCCGCGCAAGAAAGAGCTGTATAATTTATGCAAGAGGTTTGAGTTCTCCAATTATGTGTATTCACAAATGGCAACATTATATTAATATCGTGTTACATTCAATATTTTCGAACGGTGTTTTATAGAAAAGAATCAATAAACAATGATCGTATTGTACGTGTCGCGGAGGAGATTGTTTATGAATGATTAAAATAGTCCACTTTCTGCTGCGTGTGCGTGACGTAGTATTTTCGCTCAGCTCATTCATAAATCTGAGGCTGGCGATAAACAAAGGGGAGTCCGTGTGAGAATAACGCAGTAGTATAAGGTTACGCTTGTTTATATTCACAGGTCTCAATTAATAATACGTTGACCACGAGTTCAACAATTATTACAGGGATACGATAGACAACATAAAAAAATGTTTCATTATCGCTGAAACTGTTAAAAAAAACATTTAAATATAACAATAATATTCTCTAAAAAATGTAGTCTTGCTGTTTTGAAATAAGGTTTGGAATTTTGTTTTCTAAATAACTTAATTCAAAACAAAAGTTTAATTATCGTGTTTTTTACTTGTTAGTCGCATATTTACCGCATTATAATGTGTGTTATAATAGGCAAACCATACATTAGTAAAATTCAATCTGCCTTCGCACATAGAGGGAATGGGTCAATTAGGTGCTGCGTTTCCTTTGCTTACTTCAGTTAGAGGTCAATTATTTAAGTAATAGCAATCACAGGCTCCGACTTCAAAGGAATTGCGGAGCTTTCTTACATAATAAAAGTCGTAGTCGCATGGTATTTGCGTTTTGCGTCCTATTTGGTCACGTGGTTCTTTTTCCCGGTTGTTTTGGCATTCATAATATATGAGGCTATTAATAGATGCGTCTGTCGATAAACAAAGGAAAGTTTACGGGTTATAACAACGCAATAGGTTACGCTCTCGCATACAACTCAATGACGTAGTACAGGTCGTAAAATTAGAGATTCGGGAAAAAGTTGACGCTTATTTATATCAAAGACCCATATTATCTATAGGTCTTTGTTTATATTCTCAATTTATAAAACGTTGAACATAAGTTCAACAATAACTTCAGCGATACGATAGACAAAAAAAAGTTTCATAATTGCTAAACCCGAATATAACAAACAATTTATAATAATAATACGAATGCAATAGCAGAAGGTTAGTAGAAGGTTAAGCTTGTTTATATTCACAGTTCTCAATACATAGACAGTTGGATATGAGTTCATGAATTACTACAGGCATACTATAGACAACCTCGAAAATGCTTTTTAATCGCTAAAACCGAAAACAACCTAATATATTATATTAAATATATTTATAACAATAAATGTCTTTTAAAAATGTAGTCGGCGTATACGCTGACTATGAAATAAAATTAGCAATTTACTTTTCTAAATAATTAAATACAATTAAACAAAAGTTTAACTATTGTGTTGTGTTTTTCACTTGTAAGCTGCATATTCACCGCATGAAATGTGTGTTAGCATTGTCAAACATACTACGGGAGAGCACTTCATATGTGTCCTCATATGCCTTGTTATGAGTATCTTTCTTCACTATCGAAATATATCGTATGTTTATATTTGATTTAAACGCAGTTTTCTTTCGACACATTTAAATCACACGTCAATAGCGCCGTCATGCGAAAATGGGTCTTATGCGTTTCGGCAAGCGTTTGTTAAACCCAACATGTGCTTTTGCGCTGTCAGGCCATAGGCGATGCTGTTCGCTTTAAAATCACTCAATATGTTATGTTTCTCCTTACCAGAAGGAGTGATAGCTGAGTGGGCTATTTATATGATGGGCGCATATGGAATAAGACCCATTTTCACATGACGAGGGTCATTACAAATCTCATTGCGAATTGAAAATGCCACATTTAAGAACAATGCTTTTTGATACAAAATTGAATTGAAAATAGCAAACTTGTTAATAATGGCAGCCTATCCACACATTAAGGAATGATTTCCAGACGTGCTGACCAAGTACGGCAAACATTGTGGTATGATAATTAAACGATTTTCTCTTATCGTGACACTACTATTTCGCTAATGATTGTTTTCTCATCTTGGAGGCGAAAGTGAAATTCTGCGAGATGGATTGTAACGCATAATCGTAACAGGGCCACAATTTGTGTCGTTTGAGCATACAGAGAGTAGTCCGGAATTCCTTACACTGAACAGTGCTACATCCTTTGAACTGAGCACATACGCAGTGATGTAGCAAAAATTCAGAGGTTGTATCTCGAATCAGCTTATTAAATATTCGAAAATATTCATGCGTGTCTGTTGGCGTTATGTAAAAGTCACTAAGATGAAAACTGAAACAGCTACGCCTAAAAGCGCATGAGTGCTCTATACCTATGTTTATGTTAGCGTTGTTGACACCGTGTGAACTGCTCGGGTAATAAGTAAAGCATAAACAGCAATGTTTATATACTTTTATTCCTCCATATACAAGATACGAAGATTGTTGTATATTTTGAATTTGTATATGGTGTAAAAAATCAAAAGTTTTGTACACGGAACTTTCATTATGAATTTATATTCTTGGTGAGATAGTCATTTGATATAAGAAAAAAATATTCCTTTAATATGGTGTCTGCAAATTTTCTTTATATTAAGTTATCATTACCATTTTCATCATACTTTCTATGCTTTCAGAACTTCCAAAAAGCATGTTGTTTTTATTTTGTCTTAGTTATTTCTATGAAATAATAAGGATGATAAAAAGTGCACACAAAACTCGACCCGTGCGCTATGACACACACTTTATAAAGTTGAATGGCGTGTGTTCATTTCAAACTTGCGATTGATTTTCAAAAATGAATTGCGTGTTGAATTATGCAATAGCGAACATCTTCAGTGCCTTCAGCGCTTTGATTTAGATATTAAAGTCTGAAAGTCAACATGCCCCATTACCAGAAGAAGACAGTAGTAAGTATTTTTATTTCTATATCAATGTTTATTATAAATATACGATCAAAGTATGATCAGTTATAATACATAATTTTATAACAAAGATTTGTGCATTAAAGAGCAACGAGTAAATAATGAATTCATGCATTTTCAAGCTTGGGTCAACATTATTCGCTGGCAGACGAACAAAATATCAGTATAGTAGTATTTAACCTCTGACTCAACTTTTACTACTTGATTGCCGCATTAGAGCGTCTTGGTGCTATGGATTTATTCAATCAGCTGGCGGTTTGAATTGTCAAAAACACACAAACCAACTTTGAAATAACTTTACAAAACTATGACTCTATCTACTACAAAATTTTGAATGTAAATGCAATACTTTATGTTAGTTGAAAAGCATGTTATAATAAACGTAAATACGTTCAGTTCTTGGAAGTGAGCAAAATTTAAAAAATGCACAGGTCCATACATGTTTGCTTAAAATAAACTGTCAAATGTAGAAAGAGTTCATACTGACTTTTTTCAAATATGCTCAGCCATATATATATAGTTTGTTAAAGCCATCTCAATAAGAGAATTGTTTTTCTTATTTATAGTACATAAAAACTTAAAATGCAGAACCAAATGAGATTTAACCTGGATATTCCACTCGCTGCCTCTAATATTGCTGCAAGGTAAGTTTGTTCTTTGGAAGACATGAATACCAGTTGAGTTAAGTATTGTCTTCATTAAATTATGTCTGGAGTCTGGAACTTTCCATATCCCTAAATTCTAATCTGAAGGTCGCAACATACGGGAATCTGATCTTCTAATTTGCTTATAGTCCCTCTCATCCTTCTCAATGGACATGTGTTGCCATTATAATGATTAAATTGTGGTACACATTCAGCTTATCTCTATATGTTTTCAGAGCATCAGGTGCTTACAACTGTCAAACTTGTTAGTGGAAATTTGTTGTCAAATATATACATGACCCTTTAAAATAGCTTTTAAATGTTTAGACTTTACCATAACCCGCTCAAATGTCTTTTTCATTTTTTCAAGGTATCACAAACCCAGTCCTATAATAGTGGAGCGAGGAGGTGGAATAAGCAGAGTGCGGGAGTTCAATGGACCAGTCATACATGAGGGAAGGCAATCTGCTCACTCATCTATTACTGAAGATCGTATGGCATTGGCTGTTAGACTAGCAAAGAGAGATTTTAAAAAGCAAAAGGAACAACCATCCCGAGCACGCACACCTTCCCCGAAGGCATCAGGGTCAAAGGTTACAAAAGGTGCAATGACATAATTGTCTAATTTGTTCTTTCGGAAAATAAGATATATGCATACTTTGGTGTAAGAAATAAAAAAATTAAAAAATATGGAGGGTTGCAGTGACCATAGCCCACAATCAGGAATCATATTTTTTTCATGAAAGACCGATTAAAAATCCCAAACAGTTGGTCCGATTCTGTTTGCTATTAAAAATTCCCATGTCATGAAATCGATTACACAGTGTACATGCTAACACACCCTAATGACATTCTTATCTCGATTAGGTGTGACAACCATTTGCTGCAGTCTCTAAACCGGTCAGGACCGGTTTATTGCGCGTCAGACCAAGAATAAAAAACTTGTGAACAGCGGATTAAAGACGCATCCGAAAAGACGCGTCTGAATGCACGCGCTGTAACTAAACAAAACATGCCAATACATTTTCCACCAGCGTAATAATCCGGTAATATAATATGAATGAAAGTCGCGGATCTGATCGACAGAACAGCTGAAAGTTATGTTTATGGGCGGAACTTCACATAAAATAGTACACAAGAAAAATAATATACATTGAATAAATCTTTAGTAAAACCGTGTTAGAATCGAAATAATTCGTGTACTTTATACTTTGTTGTTAAATAACTCACGACCGGAAAATTAGATGCGTGGTTTCAAATGCTTCGCTCTCGTGATTAAATCCCTACGCATCTAAACTATCGGCCGTGGGTTATTTGACAACAAATTATTATTAAATATTTGGTTGTTGTTGTCAGTAGCCAACCTACGCACAGACATTTGTTTGGTTCAGTGCATGTTTGTAAGCTATTATCGAGTCGACAACAATTAGAAACATCAGTATAGACTTACACAGATTAATAATATTGACAACGATGAAAAAAGTCTGATAAAACAGCACACGAAACAACAATGAAATACCAAATGATAAAACCAGTTGAGAAAACTCGTTCCGTTTAAAAAAATGCCTATGGAAATTTTACTTGTACATGTATTATACCACCTTCATGAATGGCAAAATCAATGGTATATATTTTAACGTAATTTGTCATGATTTCGGATATACATTTTCGGATACTTTTCCCCATTTATATCCGGACCGATTGATGTTGCGGGAAAATATGATCCCTGCCCACAATATATTATTGATGAATGAGGGTTGTCATCAGAATGTATGTGTAGTAATGACTTTGAGCCAATAATATTATTAAAACAGTAACATGATAGCTAAAAACACTAAAAAATTGTAGTGCAATAGTATAAATCTATCATCATATTTGTGTGCTATTTTTTTGAGGACTTTGCTGCTTTTTTGTGTCAAGGAAAATATACATACAAAGTTTTTTGCTGAGTCAGCCAACATCAAAATGTTGTTAGTGTTAAAAAATCTATGTTTATCATGAGTGAAGCTAAAACAGAAAACTGGTTGTCACTCAATCTTATACATTTTTAAATATAAGCCAAACCAATGATATGGGTTTTAAAATCAAATTTCCCAACCTCAAAAAGTACATGTATATATTTTTCCAAATCGACTGCCTAAAAATCCTAATGGAAGGTTAAGTTAATGCTGTAAGCCAGTATTCACTCTATCCCCTTATTCATAACTATGTGTTGTACCTAAGCTAGTATAATGTTAAAGTCTCATTTATAGTTCCATTTCAAAAAGTGTAAAAAAAAAACAACTTAATGCATATGTATATTTCACCTGTTAGAGGCAGAGAAAAGCAATTTCTGCGTTGTGGTTTCATATATTTACTTGATAGTTGACAGACTACTTACGATAGTTATTTATTTATTGCTACTATATCAACTTACAGTGTAGTTCACAATACATTTATTAGTAAACTTATCGCTACATTGTTCATAAACAAATTTACATTACCTGGAATAATTGACCAAATGTACATGACTTGGAATAATTGACAAAATTAAAATGACTTGGAATAATTTACCACATTTTCATGACTTGGCATAATGAACTAAATTTAAATAACTTTAATAATTTGCGGGATTTTGCGTACAAGGTTTTATTTAGTTTATTTATTCCTCAGGAGGTACACAGATTGTGTATACACGTGCAGCACAAGAGCGGGCACAGCGCCTGGAGAAGAAGAGAGCTGATAGAAACCATCTGAAGGTGCGGGAGCAGGGCTGGAATGCAGGAATTGCCACCACCAGGAGTCACACCCCACCACGCAGCAGTCAAACTAACCTGCCAGGTGAGACCACAGAGATCTGTCTGTATGCTTTTTGCTCAAATGAACAAATGTTTCTCTATATTATGTCTGTGTGTAAATGCTAATTGTCTGAAAGTAAAAATAAAGTTAATAATATAAATGTTATTGAGGTAAATTGAAGCATTCATCAAGACTTCATGAGAATTTTCTTTCATTACAATATTTAAATTGTTCCTCAGATATTACTACATACAAAAGATAAAATTATTAAAAGTTAAAGTTAAGATTAATGTTTAAAATACCATTATAACAAATGACAGCTTGTCACACAAAAATTCCTTTTTAAACGTCTGGGTTACATTCATCTTGAGTAAGAGATCAGACTGCACGTGCTTTTGACAATCTAGCTTGTTATCGTACTTGGCCAAGATGTTATATCTGCAAATATTGTGTTTGATTGAAACTATTTGAGTTAGAGAGGGATAAAGGTTAATTTTACATATCAAGCTTCATAATTCAGAAGTGCTTCAAACAATCTGGCTGGTAATCAAACTAAGCTGACCTTATGAAAAGTTTTTAGTAAGTTTCAAGATGATAGGTTTTAAACTGTTTGAATTTAAGATAAACAAGATTGATTTAGCCATTTGTATGACCCTCTTCGAAGAAGAAGGTCTGTCTGTCGGTTACCAGTTTCTATTAATCAATAACTCGTCAACTGATTCACTGATTGGTTTCATACTTCACATGTGCATTGGCCTTGAACAGTAGATGACCTCTATTAAAATTGGGTCACTAGGTCAATGGTCAAGTTTCAAAAATCGTTTCAGGTCAATAACTCGTCAACCAATTGACTGATTGACTTGATACTTCACATGTGCATTGGCCTTTGACAGTAGATGACTCCTATTGAAATTGGGTTCACTAGGTCAAAGGTCAAGGTCTATATCACACTAAGTGTGAAAATTGTTTCCGATCAATAACTAATCAACAAATTGACCGTTTGGCTTGATACTTCACATGTACATTAGCTTTGGACAGTAGATGACCCCTATTGAAATTGGGGTCACTTGGTCAAAGGTCAAGGTCACTATCACACTTAGCGTGAAAATCATTTCCGATCAATAACGCTTCAACGAATTAACTAATTGGCTTGATACTTCCCATGTGCATTAGCCTTGGACAGTTGATGACCACTTTTGAAATTGGGGTCACTAGTTCAAAGCCCTATTTGGGGGGGGGGGGAGGCATATGTCTGCGACCGCAGAACTCTTGTTTATATTATAAGAGCCATAATTCAGAAGTTCTGCAGGGAATCTGGGTAGTAATTATTTTTTGCTGAGACTTACTATATGCTTAAAAACAACAACAAGTTTGATTTTCCAATTTAAACTGGGTAAGAGAGACATCCACTTCTGGACGCAGCCACAAAGTTTCCCATAATACATCCCAATTGTCAAAAGGGCCTGTAAGTAAGCAGATTTGTGTGGTCAGGACATTTCATGTACTTTTCACAGCCACTACAAATTCCCCACCTACACGTGACACCGACCGGTACCCAGTTTCCAGGGGGATACCATCTGAAGACCCAAATGCTGAGATAGCTCGCCTACAGAGGGAGATGGAGGGCTATCTGCAACACATTCAAGTCATTGAACAGAAGGCAATGATAGGTAGGTATAGAATTTTCCATCTGTTTATTATGTCCCCCACCACTATAGTGGGGGACATATTGTTTTTGCCCTGTCTGTTGGTTTGTTTATTCGTTTGTTTGTTGGTTTGTTTGTTTGCCCCAACTTTAACATTTGCCATAACTTTTGCAATATTGAAGATAGCAACTTCATATTTGGCATGCATATGTATCTCATGGCGCTGCACATTTTGAGTGGTCAAAGGTCAAGGTCATCCTTCAAGGTCAAAGGTCAAATATATGGGTCAAAATCGCTCATTTAATGTACACTTTTGCAATATTGAAGCTAACAACTTGATATTTGGCATACGTGTGTATCTCATGGAGCTGCACATTTTGAGTGATGAAAGGTCAAGGTAATCCTTCAAGGTCAAAGGTCATATATATGGGGACATAGTGTTTCACAAACACATCGCTTGTTTTTACTTCTCTGCAACTAGTTAAGTCGTCCTTAAATGAGATATGTGCTGAGCATGGGCAATCAGTGTGCTGACGCAATATGGCGGACGTGATTCGCAAATTATTTATCTAATGAAGTTTTTGATTCGTTTATGTTGTTTTTGTGTGTGACACTTAATATTTAAAGTGTGAAGTGACTGATGATACATTTGTTCACTTTCAGGTTTATAGTGTTTCGGCGTTTTATATTAGTGTTTTTAAGCCATTTTTGTGTCTGCATGTTGTGGGCACTTTTTCCATAATGGCAGACATTAATTTGCCGGAGACGAGTTTGAAGGAGAAAGTAGATAAAAGTACAAAAGAATCTTAAATAGCTGTTACTAAACAATCTCTTCAAATAAAAATAACACAGATAGTCAAGTAACTGACTTATCAATTATTTTTTTTAATGAAATAAAAAACGGACAAATCTGAGATGTCAAATAATGTCTGTAAAAGGGTCGAAGACCTGGCAAATATGGAGCAGCAGGATGTATTTGGTGATGAAGGTGAGGATAATATCGATCATGACGGTAACTACAATTTTTGTCAAGTAAAGCTGATGCAGTCGAGTAGTAAAATACCCCTTGAGTAAGGTCAGGATGATAATAATTCACATTTTGACACTGAAAGTTGTTTTTTGTCTGTAGCGAACAGAATTAAATGTCATGAAACTACATCATCTGACATTGATTCTGTTTTGGCTGAAAATATTACAGTTTTTTTCTCTTAATTGCCGTCCTCCCTCCCAGCTGATTATATTAAACATAGGCACTATATAAATTGTATGTTAATTGATTTAAACAATGGCATAGCAACTAATAAATGCCCAAATAATGTAGTTTTTTTCATTTCTGATTGGGCATGTACAAAACACACCTCATTTAAGGCCTCCTAAACTCCCATTGCTCTTAGAATTTCAATCAAACATCGACTAAACCAAGGAAAGTCTCCTTTAATTTTATGTTATATCTTTTTAAACTGCTTTTTCTTTTCAATCTGTTCATGTGCAATAATGTGGTTAAAATGAAATCTTCAGTAAAATAAAAAAAACACTAGTTAACATAAACTACATGTAAAAAGCAATAATTAACATTTAGGATAATTAGAAAAATTTAGCAGTCTTTTGTTAATTAAATTCTTGGCTTTGTTCTTCAGACGACACATCAGCTCAGCCCCCTAAAACCCGGAAGAAGGATGGTTACCTAAGTGACGAAGAGGACCCAGCGCGTAGAGCAGTCCGGCAGGAGGAGCAGGCAACCAGGAGTGCCCGGCAGATCTACAATCTCAGACAGCAGGTGCGAGCACTGCAAGACCAGATTACATCTCGGGGCAACGTCAAACACACTAAAAAGGTTAGAGTAATTTTGTGCATGTTGAACAATCAAGAAGATGAGTGCATAGTTATTTTTAGGGATGGCAACGAATACCGATTTTGGTATTCAAATATTCGATCACCCTTCCGAACAAATATCTGGATATTAGGTCAACATCTGTTGGAAAACAAATCAACTTTTTTTACCGAACCATTACTCCATTAATTCTACTTTCGTTTTTACCGGAAGTTCAACGGAAGTGACTTAATATTGACATAGCGTTGCCGACGCTAATACGATGTTGATTTTGTTATTACTTTCATGCCCCCAGATCGAAGGATCGGGGGTATATTGTTTTTGGCCTGTCTGTCTGTCTGTCATTGTGTAAGTCAGTCATTGTATATGTGTGTCACAAAACTTTAACCTTGGTTAAACTTTTATAACTTTTGCAATATTGAAGATAGCAACTTCATATTTGGCATGCATGTGTATCTCATGGAGCTGCACATTTTGAGTGGTGAAAAATAAAGTTCAAGTTCATCCTTCAAGGTCAAAGGTCAAATATCATTGTTTTTTTCTTTCCTAAAACTTTAACCTTCGTTTAGGTTTGCTCATTACTTTTTATGCTCCCCAAAAATAAATTTTTGGGCATATAGTTGCCGCTTTGTCTGCCCGTGCGTGTGTGTGTGTGCGTCTGTCTGTCAGTCCGTGCACAATTTTTGTCCGGGCTATTTCTCAGCAACTAATGACCGGAATTCAATGAAACTTTATGGGAAGCTTCACTACCATTAGGAGATGTGCATATTATCAGCGGGTTCTGGTCGGATGATTTTTCACAGAGTTATGGCCCTTTGAAATTTTCCATTAACTGTACATATAGTGCAATTCTTGTCCAGGCTATTTCTCAGCAACCAATGACCAGAATTCAATGAAACTTTATGGGAAGCTTCACTATCAAGAGGACATGAGCATATTATCAGCCAGTTCTGGTCGGATGATTTTTTACAGAGTTATGGCCCTTTGAAAAGTTTTCATTAACTGTACATATAGTGCAATTCTTGTACGGGCTATTTCTCAGCAACTAATGATCCGGAATTCAATGAAACTTTATGGGAATCTTCACTACCAAGAGTAGATGTGCATATTATCAGCCTGTTCTTGTAGGAGGATTTTTCACAGAGTTATGGCCCTTTGAAATTTTCCATTGTACATATAGTGCATTTCTTGTCCGAGGTATTTCTCAGCAACTTATTACGGGAATTCAATGAAACTTTATGGGAAGCTTCACTACCAACAGGAGATGTGCATATTATCAGCCGGTTATGGTCGGATGATTTTTTACAGAGTTGTGGCCCTTTGAAATTTTCTATAAACTGTACATATAGTGCAATTCTTGTCCGAGCTTTTTCTCCCCAACTACTGACTTGAATTCAATGAAGTTTTATGGGAAGCTTAACTACCTTGAGGAGATGCGCATGTTATTTGTGGGTTCTGGTAAGATGATTTATTTAGAGAGTTATGGCCCTTTGAAATTTTTAAGTTGCTAAACCATCCATCGTATTATTTTGTCCAAAGTTATGCCCCTCAAGACGTTTCCTTTTATCTGAATATATAGTGCAATATTGTGACAAAAAACTTTGGGGAGCATCACCCGTCTCCGATGGTTTCTTGTTTAATATTGAACATAGCAACTTGATATTTGGCATGCTTGTGTATCTCATGGAGCTGCACATTTTGAGTGGTGAAAGGTCAAGGTCATCCTTCAAGGTCAAAGGTCAAAAAATAAAATAAAAGCAGCGCATTAGGGAGCATTGTGTTTCTGACAAACACATCTCTTGTTTAATGTTAAACTTGAATGCCAAAATGGTTTTTAAAATTGTAATATTGTATTTCAACAAGAGAACAAGAGACATAATATTTTTATGGCGACAAAACAATTACATGAAATTACGTGAAATACTTCCAAGCAGCGGAAGGTGTAGGTGGCATTAAATTGATTTTACAGAGATTGACTTTATTCGTGTAGCAATGATAATATTTTCAATTAAATGAGGGCGTATTCGTATTCGGATATTCGTTGACATCCCTAGTAATTTTAAGATATTTTTTATATGCTGTCTTTCACCACACATTAATACTCATAATAAATAATAAATTAACTATAAATCTTCATTTGCGTCATCTTTTACATGGAATATGTACATGTACATGGACACATTGCTGTTCAATTATTCATGTCGTAAAATAATGATAACGATAATAGTTTGAATGAACCTCATATTGCTGATATGCAAGTTTTGGAAAAAGGGTTTAAATAAATAATTTATAAATTTTAATAACAATTAAAGCTAATTTTTTATGACAGTTTTCTCCGCCTCTGTCAGTAAGTATCAGCTACATTTATTGTCCAATCTCCATGAAACTTGATCAGAAGGTTTGTCCCAATTATATCTTTTGTGTGTGTGTGTTTCAATAGTTTATTCTCGAATCATTTTACACAATTACCCAAAATACAGAGATCATATATAGTTTCAGAATATCTGTAACTAATAACGCATGGAGTTAGGAAAAATAGGGATGAATAACAGAGGGTTTTTATGCCCCCGGTAGGGTGGCATAAAGCAGTTGAACTGTCCATCAGTCAGTATGTCATTATGTGTGTATGTCAGTCCGTCCGTCCGGAAAAACTTAAACGTTGGCCATAACTTTTTCACTATTGAAGATAGCAACTTGATATTTGGCATGCATGTGTATCTCATGGAGCTGAACATTTTGAGTCGTGAAAGGTGAAGGTCAAGGTCATCCTTCAAGGTCAAATGTCAAATATATGGCATCTGTCCGTCCGTCCAAAAACTTTTAACATTTGCCATAACTTTTTAAATATTGAAGATAGCAACTTGATATTTGGCATGCATGTGTATCTCATGAAGCTGCACATTTTGAGTGGTGGAAGTTCTAGGTCAAGGTCATCCTTCAAGTTCAAAGGTAAAAAAAAATTTTTAATTCAAAGCGGCGTTCTCATTAAGCTGCGCATTGTGAATGGTGGAAGTTTAAGGTCAAGGTCATCCTTCAAGGTCAAAGGTCAAAAAAATAAAAATAAACTGAAAGCGGCGTTTTCATGAAGCTGCACATTTTGAGTGGTGGAAGTTCAAGGTCAAGATCATCCTTCAAGGTCAAAGGTCAACTTTTTTTTTTTAATTATTTCAAAGCCGCGCAATAGGGGGCATTGTTTTTCTGACGATTACATCTCTTGTTCACAAACATATTGGGAAATTAGAGCTGTCACCTAGGATGACTAATGCCCCCTATAAACGCTTGATAGAAGTTATGAGTTTTTTTTAAAACTTAAACGCAGATTTCGAAACCTAAACACTGACCCTAAGTCCAAGGTCAAGGTCACATGGGTCAAAATTTGTGTGTGCGTATGGAAAGGCTTTGTCTATATACACATGCATGCCAAATATGAAATTGCTATCTGAAGCGACATAGAAGTATTGAGCATTTTTCGACACCTAAAAGCAAAGTGTGATGGACGGACGGACAAACAGACGGACGGACATTCCGATCACTATATGCCCTCCTTCGGGGGCATAAAAAAATCTTAAAAAATTAGAAAAAAAAGCGCACAAAAAAGTGAGCCCCCAAAAATGTATTTGTTTTATTGTATATAAGCTAAAATCAGTTGAAATTGTTCTCTAAATATATTCAATTAATTTTTAGCTCGGCTGTTTTCGGAGAAAACCTGAGGTATTGTCATAGCCAGCTCATCGTGTCATGTCCGTCATCCTGTTGTCTGGCGTTCGCATCGTGCTAAAACCTTAACATTTTGTCAAGGTTTTGAACATTGGCTCTTAAATTGAAGTGCTTCAACCTACAACTTTGAAACTTCATTTGTAGCTGCACCTTGATGAGTTCTACATGCCACACCCATTTTTGGGTCAAACATCAAAGTCACTGTGACCTCTTAAAACAATATAAAAAAATTCTGACAAGCTTCATCTATTCAAAACTGTACCCCCAGCCGAGCATGGCACCCGTTATGCAGTGCTCTTGCTGTTTATAGCAATCATTTCTTCAATTCTAAGTCTACGCTGGAGAGCTGTAAAGTTATGGATTGTGGGTATCTGTGCCTGATTCTTATTTTTTTTAATGAAAATTTTTGCCAGTTATGTAATGAAATCAACAGTTACTGCTTTTGGTAAATTACCAGATTAAAAATTACAAAAGCTAATTTTTTCGTAGGTGAAGTCAATTCCACTAAGTGTATTTATATCTTGGATGAGTTCGAAAATGGTTCCGTTTGGTTGAAAGACATGGCTGCCAGGGATCAGGGCATTTTTCCTTATATGGCTATATTTAAAACTTCTTAACACTTTAAAAGTTACATTTATTCTTCAATCTTTATGAAACTTGGTTAGAACGTTTGTGTAAATGATATCTTTGATGAGTTTAAAAATGGTTCCGGTCTGTTGAAAAACAATGCTGCCAGGGGGCAGGGAAGTTATCCTTATATGGCTATAATAGTAAAACATTGTTAGCACTTTAAAAGTTACATTCATAGTTCAAACTTCATGAAACTTGCTGAGGATATTTTTCTAATTATATCTTGGGTGGCACAGAACAGGACAGTTCTTTTGTATCTCAGGTTAGTGGCTTTGGGCTTTTAGCCCCTCTTGTTTGATAGGGTGTTTTATCCTTGTTCTTAACCCATTGTGATGTCAAGTTATTGAAGTTAGATGTTCATTATTGTAAACCTATCAATATTGCTATAAGCATTGTCTCTCCTGGACCTTAGCCTTCCCACTATATTGAGTATTACTGAATTATAGAGCCAGATCATGTTACGTCTTGCTGCCGCCCATCGTGGAGCAGTGAGAGCCATCCAGGGTTTTGTAACCCAGCAGCTGCCCCTACAGGACCTTCGTAGGGGTCTCCCAGAAGGGTACCAGGAATTGTCCCTGCTCATCAGGCAGCTGGCCATGCTGAGTACTCAGATCCGCACAGAGAAGGACCAGAGCTCAGTGCAGGCTGACCTGGTACAAATGCTGGACAGAGTGGAGGTAGAGCTCTCACTTAATATATACACTTTGCATGCTGGGAAATTCTTCGTCTGCTAAAATGTCGTCTGCTGAATTTCTCAAATTAGCATTTTTGTCGATTTTTTTTCAAAGAATACTATCAGATTAGCAAACAGTTTGGATCCTGATGAGAAGCCACATTCTGTGGCGTCTCATCTGGATCCAAACTGTTTGCAAAGGCCTTCAAAATTTGGTTCCAGCACTGAAAGAGTTAAGTATTGATATTTAGCTTTACAAGATTGCATTATAAAAAATCTTAAAAGCTTAAAATGTTACAGAATTTAAGTGTTAAAGCACCTTATTACTTGCTGTATGTATGTAAAAATTATATTTTCTTGAGAAAATTTGAAAGATTAAAAACATCGCCCTTAGATTGATAGTCTTTCAATAATTTTTGGGACATTTGTCTTATGATGTCTTCCTGGGTATTGGAAAGTCTTCAGTTTGAAATGTTATGTTCCTGTGTTTATTAATTACGATCTAGCTATGCTGCATCCTTCTTTATTCTATGGATTTGTAAACACAGCAATCGCTCAATGTTGCATATTGAACTCGCAGGAATTGAATAAAGCCTGGTGTGCAGAGAGAGTGGCTGGTGAAGAAGAAGAAGAGAGGAGACGAAAATCTCCACTTGGGGGGCAGCAAAAACCAGCCATAAATGCTCCTCAAGTGCAACGGCAAAACATTCAGACCAAACGCAACTTTGGCAAAGAAAATAAACCTAAAGGTAATGGTATGTTGTTTGAACAATAACAAATATTGGAATACAAGTTTTGGAATGATTCTAATTTTTGTTATGTCCCCCACTATAGTAGTGGGGGACATATTGTTTTTGCCCTGTCTGTTGGTCTGTCTGTCTGTTTGCGCCAACTTTAACATTTTGCAATAACTTTTGCTATATTGAAGATAGCAACTTCATATTTGGCATGCATGTGTATCTCATGAAGCTGCACATTTTGAGTGGTGAAAGGTCAAGGTCAAGGTCATCCTTCAAGGTCAGAGGTCAAATATATGTGGCCAAAATCGCTCATTTTATGAATACTTTTGCAATATTGAAGATAGCAACTTGATATTTGGCATGCATGTGTATCTCATGGAGCTGCACATTTTGAGTGGTGAAAGGTCAAGGTCAAGGTCATCCTTCAAGGTCAGAGGTCAATTATATGTGGCCAAAATCACTCATTTTATGAATACTTTTGCAATATTGAAGATAGCAACTTGATATTTGGCATGCATGTGCATCTCATGGAGCTGCTCATTTTGAGTGGTGAAAGGTCAAGGTCAAGGTCATCCTTCAAGGTCAGAGGTCAAATATATGTGGCCCAAATCGCTTATTTTATGAATACTTTTGCAATATTGAAGATAGCAACTTGATATTTGGCATGCATGTGTATCTCATGGAGCTGCACATTTTGAGTGGTGAAAGGTCAAGGTCATCCTTCACAAGGTCAAGGTCATCCTACAATGTCAAACATCATATAGGGGGACATTGTGTTTCACAAACACATCTTGTTGTAAGTATGAACTTTTGGCTTCAGTCATCTATAACAGGGACTTCAATTACATTTTTCTAATTGTAGCATATATTTTCAGAAGATGTTTGACTTTGTATATTGTATTTCAGGTTTACTAAAGAAGCACTTTTTCAAGGCAAACAAAGGCGCGCATAGATCACAGAGTATGCATTTTTTATAACTATATATCGCTTAAATTTACAGCTAGTACTTTAGTCAGTTTAGTTCTTTATTTTAAGACTTAGAGTTTCTGTTAATATTGAGACTTTATTAAAGTGTACATTGTAGTTAAATAAATATATGTACTTTGATGTGTTTTTTTTTCAAAGACAAAAGAATTGCTTGATTACTTATGCCTCATTTTTGTTAGAGAGTCTCCCCTAAAAATCTAAGTTACTCAGAAGAAAGTATTTAACACAAAGTTAAGATGCTATCCTGAGTGTACAGTCAATAAAACAAGTCTGTATTTCAAAACCCTGTTAGAAGAGTATAGTACAAACTTCTGTAATGCAAGTGGTCATTCAGGAAAGGTAACCCCAGAGAGACAACAGGTGCTCCAGGCTGGTATCCAGGCACTGCTCCGCGACAACGCCCTCCCCAAGCGACCACCTGCTGTTGCCTGGGACATCACTGCGGACGATAGTGCTGTGTCTGAGCCTGCCAACACCAGCTTGATCCTGCCCAAAGGACTGCAATACAAACGTGAGCGTGCACTGAAGTCTGTAGCCTTAGATGTGCTGGATTCTCACTTTGCAGATCCCACCCTGTCCTCTAGTCAGAAAGCAGTACAGCAGACAGAAGAATATCCCAGGTACTTAAGATACATTTTGTGGTACTTGTTGATAGTTGTGCATATGTTCTGGTATTTTATATATTTGCAAGTAAAACGTAGATACTTTCAGTTTAAAATACCTGGAATTTCCTTATTGTTCAATACAGAAAACAATATAAAAGTCAATATAACTTTTTTTTAAGTTGTGTTTTTTCTGCTGTAGTTGGACATAAAAAATTGAAATGAAATTTAAAAAATCAAGTTACACAGCATAAGACTGTACACTTTGTCATTTATACATTTTATCAGGCGTGAGCCATGGAAACCTGGAGGGAGTGCCTCTAACAAGTCTCCATCAAGAAACCGGTCTAGACAAAGAAGTAGCTCTCGAGATGGAAACCAGTCTAGACCAAGGAGTCTATCACGAGACGGGAACAAGGCAAAGGAAAGAAGCAGGTCTATGAGTCCCAAGTCCAAACACAGAGCCTTTCTAGTACAAGACATGGACACAGAGCTTATGCAGTGAGTGAATACATCAAGTTGGTCCTATGTCAGTGCTTTGCATAGTTTTGTGTGTGTGTGTTTTTAAGAAATCAGATAGGAACTACAGGCATTAATATTACAGGCTTAAATAATTATGTGTTATAAATAAGAGTTTATACTGATATGTTTTGGTCTGAAAACCTCTGTTATCAGTTTGTGTCAGACAAAATAACCAGAGTAGAATATGCCATTGTATATAAAGGACAGGCAAGTCAATTTAATAAGCTTATTGTCCCCTACCGGTTTCACTGGAGGGGACTTACATGTAAAGGGGCCTTTTCACGTTTTGGTAAATTGACAAAATTGAAAAAAGTTGTTTCAGATTCGCAAATTTTCGTTTTAGTTATGATATTTGTGAGGAAACAGTAATACTGAACATTTACCATGGTCTAATATAGCCATTATATGCATCTTTTGATGATTTAAAGACCTGAAAATTATAAAGCGTTGCAAGGCGAAACGATTGAATAATTAAGAGAGTTCTGTTGTTGTTGTTTAATTTTGTGAAACTACGAAGATTGCTTATATTAAGCATAACATACGTCTCTCATACATGCTTGGCAGGATGGCCGAACGGTCTAATTGGTTTTTACTCCAGGACTCCGGGGGTCACTGGTTCGAGCCCTGCTGAGGGCTACTTTTTTTTTTTTTTATTTTATTCTTGATTTTTTTACTGGAGCTTTTTAGATCCAATGTTTACATTAATTAATATAAAGCATTTAATGACAAACTTCAAAACATGCCAAAATCTGTGAAAAGGCCCGTTTAATATGGTTTGCGCTCTGTGCGTCTGTCTGTGAGTCTGTCACACTTTTCTGGATCCTGCGATAACTTTAAAAGTTCTTCATATTTTTTCATGAAACTTTAAACATGGATAGATGGCAATATAGACATTATGCACGTCATATTCATTTTGCTCCTACGTAAAAAAATCTGGTTGCTATGGCAACAAATAATATATAAAAAATCTTACAATGGTGGAGCCGGTTGGGGACATATATTGCTTGGCAATAGTCTTGTTATGATTAATTCACCATTATTGAAATCACTGGCATTCATTGATAAATAAGATGTATGCTTTGACAGTTCTAAAATCAGAAACATATATAATATATTATATTTAAAGCAGCTGAATGGACTTTTAAAACATTTAATGGACATATGACATTTTCAGGGAACTGTTTCCAGAAGGTGTTGACGGCCAAAGGTCAAGAGGGAGGTCAGCGAGTCCAAGGTCACAGAGGCAGAGTCCCACAAGGTCACCTGCCACTAGGTTATAAAACTCTAACATACAAAATCATTTATTCAATTATTGGTAGTAATGCTCAACTGGCTATTGCTTTAGTTATTTTAAAGTCAAACTCATTGTGTAGATAACATAATAACAAATCTTCAAAGACACAAAAGCAGTTAACTATGAAATGAAAAAATCTCTTTCTAAGTTCTTGAGAGTTTTAGTATGCAGGAGGCAAACAGAGAATGTCTTGTTCTGCCTACTGTTCTTCCATCTTTTTGTCTTTGACAGGTAAAGAAAATTTTACCATTTTGTACAGCACCAACATGGCTTGCTACAACTCTTTGACACGATTGCCTTTTGTTAACATTGACCATGTTTAGTCTTCTAGTAAAATGTCAGACTTCATCTTTAAAGAAATGTTAATGCAATTTGGAAAACACATGTTTATAATTTCCGAAGACAATATATATTTATAATATTTCAACTTTAAGTACATGTGTTAAGTTTGATGAACTGTGATGTTTCAACTCAAGTTAGACATTATTTGTGTGTTTCCAGATCAAGATATGACGGTCACAGATTGCAGTCAAGGCTAGAACGACTGCAGAGAAATGTCAAGGTTATTACTGTATTCCGGTATTCTTTTTATGCCCCTGGATCGAATTATCAGGGGCATATTGTTTTTGGCCTGTCTTTCTGTCATTCTGTCCCAAAACTTTAACCTTGGTTAAAGTTTTGCAATAACTTTTGCAATATTGAAAATAGCAACTTGATATTTGGCATGCATGTGTATCTCATGAAGCTGCACATTTTGAGTGGTGAAAAAAGGTCAAGGTCATCCTTCAAGGTCAAAAGTAAAAAAAAACAATCCAAGGGAAGTAATAAGCTTTTAAAGGGAGATAATTTCTAAACCTGCCAAATAATATATTGAAATTTTATTTCAAAGCAGCGCAATAAGGGACATTGTGTTTCTGACAAACACATCTCTTGTTTTGCACATATGCTTGAAAGAATTTCAGCAAATTATTCTTGGACTCCATACAGAATAATAAAGAAAGTGTGCTTTAGTTACAATTTTGTGTCAAATAGGGCTATTAAAAGTACTCAAATGGTAGTTATCATCAGCATTACTTGCTTAAAATGGTTTGCTAAAGATTTAAGTAACAATTACACCATCAAGTTTGCCAACTCTTGACAACTTTTCATGAGTCAAAGTGCGTAAGTTTTTTTAGCTTTGGTAGATTTAAGGATACAATGTTATCGGTCATATGTTAATCACTGTTTTAGTGCCTCCGTGTGTTACTTAGGACCTAGGTCACTAGGTCAAAAGAAAGAAAAAACTTGTAAACACTGTAGAAGTCACATTTCATGCCCAATCTTCATGTAAATTTGTCAAAATGTTTGTCTTAATGATATGTTGGTTGAGTTCAAAAATGGTTTTGGCCCATTGAAAAACATGGCCGCCAGTGGGCGGGGCAGTTTTCCTTAAAATCACATTTTTTGCCCAATCATCATGAAAGTTGGTCAAAACATTCATTTTATTGATATCTCGGACGAGTTCGAAAATGGTCCAGATCGGTGAAAAAACATGGCCGCCAGAAGGCGGGGCATTTTTCTCTATATGTATATAGTGAAAACATGTGAACACTCTAGAAGTCATATTTTTGTTCCAATTTTCATGAAATTTGGTCAGAACATTTGTTTCCTTGATATGAGAGCTGAGTTCGAAAATGGTTCCGGTCAGTTGAATAACATGGCTGCCAGGGGGGGGGGGGGCAGTTTTCTTATATTTATATAGTAAAAAAAGCTTGTGAACACTCTAGAAGTCATATTTTTTGCCCAATTATCATGAAACTTGGTGAAAAGATTGGTTTTATACATATATCTCAGATGAGTTCGCAAATGGTCCCGATCGGTCAAAAAACATGGCTGCAGGGGGGGGGGCATTTTTCCTTATGTGACTAGAGAGAAACCTTGTGATCAAACACTATAGAAGTCACATTTTTTGCCTAATCATCGTGAAACTTAGTCAATACATTGGTTTTATTGATTTCTCGGACAAGTTGGAAAATGGCTCAGATCCGTGAAACACACTGTTTAGCTCACCTGATTGCTCAGGTGAGGTTTTAGGATTGGTCTTTGTCCGCCGTTCGCCCGTCCACATTTGGTTTGTTAACACTCTAGCATTCACATTTCTCAAGCATTCTTTATCAAAGTTGCTGAAAGATCTAGGTCAAGTTTGATAATGAGCAAAATCACATAATTAATGCCATAATTATTGCCCTTAGATTGTCCAAATTTTCATTATATTATACAAAATCTTTGTAAACACACTAGAGGTCACAATTTTGTTTCAGATTTTATGAATCTTGGTCATAATATTTATTTTTGTAAGCAAAGTTTGATGTTTGGTAAGGGGGGTCAACTCAAAATATAGGCCACCAGGTCAAATTTAACAAAAACAAAAACACTCCATACGCCAGAGTTATGGTTCAATAATGATGAAACTTGACCAGGATGTTTGTGTGGACATTAAATATCAATATCAAGTTTGACATTTGGTAAAGATTAAATGAACCGACTCCTCTCAGGTGAGCGAACTAGGGCCATATTGGCCCTCTTGTTCCATCATCATACAATTGTCTGAGGTCATTAGTTTTAATGATAACTTTCTCCGTCTCAGGTGAGCGACATACAGCCTATGGAACTCTTGTTAAGTTGACGAATAAAATGACTAATACAAGCCCAAGGACTGTACACATGCATGTTGTGTAACGTCAATTGATAGTACTTGTATCAGGACTTGTTGCCTTGGACTTCTTTCAGGATGCTACAATGGTCAAGGAACGTGATGTGGAGGTTTCCCAAATAAATATGAGGCAACTGCTTGCTGAACAAGCTGTCCAAAAGGTTTGTGTTCGCATTTTCACCAATTTACAATCAGAGTATAAGAATTTAATTCTTTTTATGCCCCCGGATCGAAAGATCGGGGGTATATTGTTTTTGGCCTGTCTGTCTGTCTGTCATTGTGTCAGTCAGTCAGCCAGTCATTGTATGTGTGTGTCCCAAAACTTTAACCAAGGTTAAAGTTTTGCAATAACTTTTGCAATATTGAAGATAGCAACTTGATATTTGGCATGCATGTGTATCTCATGGAGCTGCACATTTTGAATGGTGAAAGGTCAAGGTCATCCTTCAAGGTCAAAGGTCAAATATATGGCTTCAAAGCAGCGCAATAGGGGGCATTGTGTTTCTGACAAACACATCTCTTGTTTATCTAAGGCATTCTTACGATAACTCTCATGAACAAATGCACATGCATCAGTTATCAATTCTTTAATAATATATTTTTATTACATTCAGAAAAATATGGGTAATATTGTTTGTGCAGTTTTACAACACTTTTCCTCTTAAATTTCAACAAATCAGATTTTTTTTTTAACATAAAATACAAATATGGTGAGGACGAATCTATTTACATATCAGATCTTTACCCATGGGGGGGGGGGGGGGGGGTGAATGGCAAGATGTTAAAAGATATCAGATCCTTAAAATACAGGGGGAGTTGAATGGTGAGATGCTGACGGAGATGCTGCTCAATGACCTGCTGTATGACACGGCCTCTGAGCTGCAGTCCCTGGAGGAGGGGGAGGGGGCTGGGCTGGAGGCTGCAGCTCTGCAGAACAACCCCACCTTGGAGAACATGTACCAGCGCCTGGAGCAGATGGAAGTATGTAGTAGTATGCATAAAGAGGGGCAGTTGTTGTATCCATACATGAGATGAGATTCCTCCTCTTTTGAATTTTTTTTTTGCCGGTAAAGTACAAAACAAAGTACAGTTCTATTCTAATACATTGGGTAAACATTGCTACACATATTTCAACAAATGAATATTAGTAATATACAATTCAGCACATTGGTCAAGATCGGATGTATTTATATGGAACATGTTGCATTAGATGTTAAAAACCTATCACTATTCCACATTTACATTTTCATCTGTAGTTCTGGATAACACAGAATTCATGCCATATTTAAGTTTTTTGAAAAGAAGTTACAGTTTCAAATAAGACATATTTTGTACTTTATGTTAAATGTTCAAGTATGTACATTTACAGCTAGAGCAGTTAAACATCAGACAAAGATGGGGAACTATTCATTTTGAAGATGAGCGTTCCTCCCATGTAAGGACCAGGCAGATGGAGCGACCACAGGGTCTCGTAGCCATGGAGATTACCAGGCGTGCCCCTTCCCAGTCAGTAGGGGCACAGTCAAGCAGGTAGGAAACTGAAGAAAATGCTTCACACGTAAGGATGTCTGGATAAAAATGTCAGTGATCAAGACTGAATGAGCAGAAAGGTATTGTTGCCACTTCAAGTTTAAATTGACTAATAACAATAACAGAAACATTTACTGAATTATGCAAAGACAAACAGTTCAACATACGCATTCTGAAGAAAAAAATCCATAAAACTGTTCTAGTCATTAATCTGATGTGTTCTATCATGCTTTCAGAGCCTTTGATAAGCCAACAGATGGTCCAATTGTCTTCACTAAGTCAGCGCCACCTGTCACCTACCAGCACATATCCAAACCCTTGGAGACAGGCGAAGATTCTGAAGTCTACAATTCTGCTGCCCTTGCAAACCCCAGGTTAATTGGCTCTACTATTGGATGAAATTAAAACTCATTTACTGGATTAATTTCTATTTGAGTATTCATATAAATTTCATTGAAACGTGTGAAATCAATAATTATTTATTATGATAAGGATAAGGACAAAAGTTCAAGCGATGTTTGTTCAGTGAAAAATTAAATAGCCTAGAATACATCACAGTTGTCATTCCCTAACACCAAGTTGATGTAAATAAAATGAAATGAAGAATTTAAGTTTTGTATACTTCCTTTTCCTGTTAGAATTCAATAAAACAATGAAAAGGTATGCTATTTTTAGATTTCAATATAAGATGAAACTGAAGATTTCGGAAGCCACTGTGAAGAGCATACATAGCAACCTGGAAAAATATGAGAGGAACCTGAAAAAGAACTCGCATCAGTTGCAGGGGAACTTTGACCCTTGGAGACTGGTTGAAGAGTGAGTTACCAACATGAGCTATCCTTCAACAAACCTAATTCATTTTTAGCTCATCTATTTTTTGAAAAAAAATTATGAGCTATTGTCATCACCTTGGCGTCGGCGTTGGCGTTGGGGTCTGGTTAAGTTTTGCGTTTAGGTCCACTTTTCTCAGAAAGTATCAATGCTATTGCATTCAAACTTGGTACACTTACTTACTATCATGAGAGGACTGGGAAGGCAAAGTTAGATAACTCTGGCGTGCATTTTGACAGAATTATGTGCCCTTTTTATACTCAGAAAATTGAAAATTTTGGTTAAGTTTTGTGTTTAGGTCCATTTTATTCCGTAAGTATCAAAGCTATTGCTTTCATACTTGCAACACTTACTCACTATCATAAGGGGACTGTGCAAAGTAATGTAACTCTGACTGGCATTTTGACAGAATTATGGGCCCTTTTTATTCTTAAAAAATTGAAAATTTGGTTAAGTTTTGTGTTTAGGTTCACTTTATTCCTACAGTATCAAAGCTATTGCTTTCATACTTGCAACACTTATTAAATATCATAAGGGGACTGTGCAGGCAAAGTTATGTAACTCTGACTGGCATTTGGACGGAATTATGGGCCCTTCATACTTAGAAAATTGAAAATTTGGTTAAGTTTTGTGTTTTGGTCCACTTTACCCCTAAAGTATCATAGATATTGCTTTCATACTTGGAACACTCGCAAACTATCATAAGGGTACAGTAAAAGGACAAGTTGCATAACTCTGGTTGTCATTTTTGACGGAATTATGGCCCTTATTTGACTCTCAAGGTCAAATTATTAAATTTTGCTAAAATTGCCATAACTTCTTTATTTATGATTAGATTTGATTGATACTTTGACAAAACTACTCATACCTGACATACCACAATAGACTTCACCCAAACCATCCCCCGTGCTTTCCCCCCCCCACCCGAATCCCCCCCTATTTTTTTTTTTTTGTAAGATCATCTCACAAATGACCACCACACCCTCACACTATACCCCCCCCCCCCAAATTATTTTTTTTGAAACGGTTAAAAAACACAAATATTTAATTTTATTATTTTATTTTTGAAATACCGTCCAACCATCGCACCCAAGAATCCCCTCCCCCTTCCCCCCCTACCGACAAATTTTTTATTATGCCCCCCTTTGAAGAAGAGGGGGTATATTGCTTTGCTCATGTCGGTCGGTCTGTCGGTCCGTCCACCAGGTGGTTGTCAGACGAAAACTCAAGAACGCTTGGGCCTAGGATCATGAAACTTCATAGGTAGATTGATCATGACTCGCAGATGACCCCTATTGATTTTGAGGTCACTAGGTCAAAGGTCAAGGTCACGGTGACCCGAAATGGTTTCCGGATGATAACTGAAGAACGCTTATTCCTAGGATCATGAAACTTGATAGGTAGAATGATCATGACTCCCAGATGACCCCTATTGATTTTCAGGTCACTAGGTCAAAGGTCAAGGTCACAGTGACCCGAAATAGTAAAATGGTTTCCGGATGATAACTCAAGAACGCTTAGGCCTAGGATCATGAAACTTGATAGGTAGATTGATCAGGACTCGCAGATGACCCCTATTGATTTTGAGGTCACTAGGTCAAAGCTCAAGGTCACAGTGACCCGAAATAGTAAAATGGTTTACGGATGATAACTCAAGAACGCTTAGGCCTAGGATCATGAAACTTGATAGGTAGATTGATCATGACCGGCAGATGACCCCTATTGATATTCAGGTCACTAGGTCAAAGGTCAAGGTCACGATGACCCGACATAGTAAAATGGTTTCCGGATGATAACTGAAGAACGCTTATTCCTAGGATCATGAAACTTGATAGGTAGAATGATCATGACTCGCAGATGACCCCTATTGATTTTCAGGTCACTAGGTCAAAGGTCAAGGTCACGGTGACCCGAAATAGTAAAATGGTGTCCGGATAATAACTCAAGAATGTTTATGGCTAGGATCATGAAACTTCATAGGTACATTGATCGTGACTGGTAGATGACCCCTATTGATTTTCAGGTCACTAGGTCAAAGGTCAAGGTCACAGTGACAAAAAACATATTCAAACAATGGCTCTCACTACAACGGAGAGCCCATATGGGAAGCATGCATGTTTTGCAAACAGCCCTTGTTTATTTTTGCAATTTTTTTTTTTGCATTTTTGGAAGATAATGTAATAAATGTCCACACCCCCACAGTATACACCCCTCTTCACTCCACCCCTCCCTCCTTTTTGATTGAAATTGAGAGTCCCTTTACCTTTAAAAAGAAAATAGCTGAGCGGTCTGCACCCGCAAGGCGGTGCTCTTGTTAAATTAGTCAGCAAAATCATCTTACCATCCCAAGTGAACATCTAACATGTTTAAGAGGTTACACTATTCTATTCAACAGAGCACAAGTGGCCCCATCCCAAGTGAACATCTTACATGTTTAAGAGGTTACACTATTCTATTCAACAGAGCACAAGAGGCCCCATCCCAAGTGCACATCTTACATGTTTAAGATGTTACACTATTCTATTCAACAGAGCACAAGTGGCCCCATCCCAAGTGAACATCTTACATGTTTAAGAGGTTGCACTATTCTATTCAGCAGAGCACAAGTGGCCCTATCCCAAGTGAACATCTTACATGTTTAAGAGGTTACACTATTCTATTCAACAGAGCACAAGTGGCCCCATCCCAAGTGAACATCTTACATGTTTAAAAGGTTACACTATTCTATTCAACAGAGCACAAGTGGCCCCATCCCAAGTGAACATCTTACATGTTTAAGAGGTTACACTATTCTATTCAACAGAGCACAAGAGGCCCCATCCCAAGTGAACATCTTACATGTTTAAGAGGTTACACTATTTTATTCAACATAGCACAAGTGGCCCCATCCCAATTGAACATCTTACATGTTTAAGAGGTTGCACTATTCTATTCAACAGAGCACAAGTGGCCCCATCCCAAGTGAACATCTTACATGTTTAAGAGGTTACACTATTCTATTCAACAGAGCACAAGTGGCCCCATCCCAAGTGAACATCTTACATGTTTAAGAGGTTACACTATTCTATTCAACAGAGCACAAGTGGCCCCATCCCAAGTGAACATCTTACATGTTTAAGAGGTTACACTTTTCTATTCAACAGAGCACAAGAGGCCCCATCCCAAGTGAACATCTTACATGTTTAAGAGGTTACACTATTTTATTCAACATAGCACAAGTGGCCCCATCCCAATTGAACATCTTACATGTTTAAAAGGTTACACTATTCTATTCAACAGAGCACAAGTGGCCCCACTTTTGGAAGGGCATATAGAGATGCCCTTATTTTTCCATCTTTCCTTCCATCTGTTGGAAAAGTATTGCTGTTAGAATGATTAGACTAAGCATTCATATCAACAAGCATGTGAACTTGCACATCTCTATTTTTGGTTGGATGTTTTCAACATAATTTGAGTTATTGCCCATTTTTTGTTTAATTTGAGTTGTGAATAACTCTTAAAACATTGCTGCATTATGTCTGTAACTTTACAAAGGTATTTACCAGCATGTCAAATTGTGCACCAATATGTTTCTTTCTGATATTTGATTAATGGGCCCGTGTAAGCTCACCTGTTCATGGTGAGTTTGAGTGATTACTTTTTCGTTGTTGTATGTGGTATGTTGTTTGTCGTCTGTTATCATTATTTACCTTGTGAACACTCTACAGGCCACGTTTATGGCTCAATCTTTATGAAAGTTGCTCAAAACTTTAATCCCAGTAATATTTGGTTTGAGTTCAAAACTGGGCTGCATTGTGTCAAAATCCGAGTCACAAGTCAAATATTAAGAAAGCTTGTAAACACCATAGAGGTCACATTTATTACCCATGAAATGTCAATCAAGTTTGAAACTGGATCAGATGTGTTAAAAAACTTGGCCAAAAGATCAGATTAAAAGGCTTGCTGACACTCTATATGACAGATTTATTTCCCAATATTCATGAAACTTTTTCAGAACAATTGTCTATCTTGGTTGAGTTTTAAGCCTGGTCAAGTGATATTAGAAACTATTCATTGGTTAAAATTTATTTGAAAACTTGCACACTTTCTAGAGGCCATTTGTGTGTCAGTTGTTTTCTAAAATGCTTCTTAAAACCTTGCAAACTCTTATCAAAACAGAATTATAGTTCCATCATGTCATAGGTGAGCTACATAGGGTCTTTAGCCCTCTTGTTTATAGTTGTGTCATGCGTTACTCAACAACTGTTACTTCAAGGGGGCTGAATTGGTACAGACAAATGAACCAGCTTGTCAACCCCGTATTTTGATTCAGTTTTATGTTATAAAAGACAGAGCTGAATGTGGGGGCATCCATTTCCTACTTTACACATGTTCAGTATTGTTTTATTATTTATTTTTCAAAGCATAGGTTGCAATGTTTATGATTTGAATGAAAGGAAATTAATATATTTTAACAATACATGTATAGCAATGGAGGTGATCATACTTTTCAAGATGAAACTTAGAAGGATTCATCAAGTAGTGTTAGGTCTTAGATGCTGCTGTTTATGATGATGGTGTTGTTTGATCCATAATTTATGATAGTATGCAGTTTTTTTATTGCATACTACCTTACTTTAACATGACACACATTCAAAGAATGTGTGGGTTAGTTTCAGTCCATGTCTCATTATATATATTCATGATAGAGTTTTATGTTGTTTCAATGATAAAACTCTTTATGCTAACTTTTATTCACTTTCATGATTTGCAGAGTATCTGATCAAATATTATCAGAGTGCCTTAAAGAAATAGAGCATGAGTTGGATGACATTGGGGAGAACATAGTTCACCAGGTCTGCAAGTCAGAGTTTGCCATTCCTGAATCCAGCCATGTCCCTCCCTCACGCACATACCCACAACCCTCAGTACAAGACAGTCAGTATGAAGCAGAGGATGAGGTTGTAGAAGAAGACATAGACAAAGTGTACTCAGAAAGTGGAGCCAATATTTACCAGATAGGGGATATACAGGATTTAGTTGCTAACGTCAGAGCAAGTGATGACAGATCGTTGCCTCACAGCAGAAAGGAAGACTCCCAGCTCAAATCAAGTGAAAAACCTTCTAAGAAAGAAGTAACCTTTGACCAAGAGGTCACTTATGACCAGGAAAGTGACTATGAGGATGATGATGAGGAGGGTAGTTTTAACCGAGGTGTTGTGTTTGACGCTGCTGAGCTGGACGCAGTGATGGATGATGGTGGGCCACAGGACAGTGCCCGCAGTGTAGAGGAACAGTATGAGGAGGAGGAGTATGAAGAGGATGATGATGAGGATGATGATGAGGAGGAGGAGGATGAGGATGTGGAACAGGTGTCCCTTATTGACAGTGACGACCTGCAGTACTCTACTGATGAAGCTTGAGTTTGTCAGAGCTTGCTTCACTTGAGCTCACATCTTGGAAGGGTGACATGTTGTGGTCAGCCACAATCCATCATCATCCTAACTTACGTCTATAAACTAATTTGTATATGACAATGCTTGACATATTAATTTATTAAACAACATTTGAATGTAGAATAGTCCTGAGATAGTCTTTTTATTAGAAACAACTTGATTGACTTCAAAAAACATTCAAACCAAACAGACATTTTACTGTTTTTGACAGCCTTAAGTTTATTTTGCTATGTTAAAACCTGTTTGCCAGATTTTCAGCTTCAATTACCCTGTCAGAAGAGTCATTCAGTGATCAGTTGTTGAATAATTATAGTTAATCAGAGAAATTATATTCTGAAATACCATGCCTTGTAGAGGATTTGATGTTACTTTTGTTTCACTTTAGACAGGTTCTTAAACGAATCGAAAAATTAAGGTATGATTCATTTTTTATTGAACTATGAGTTACATTTTATAATTTGTATGCATTGTATATTTTAAAATCTTACTTTTTGCTTTATATTCTTATCACCCTAAGGCAAATACAAATTCAATCATCTGTTGTTATGTTTTACACACATTAAATAAGTTGTTTTGATGAAACTGGATAGAAGCATTTAATCAAGTATATATTCATTACTTTCACTCACAGTTGAATGATATTATTATTGTCCCCTAACGGTTTCACCGGAGGGGACTTATGGTTTGCGCTCTGTCTGTCTGTCAGTCAGTCACACTTTTCTGGATCCTGCGATAACTTTTAAAGTTCTTAATATTTTTACATGAAACTTGAAACATGGATAGATGGCAATATGGACATTATGCACGTCATTTCATGTTGTTCCTACGTCAAAAATTCTGGTTGCTGTGGCAACGGTTTAAAAAAAATCTGACAATGGTGGAATTTCTGACAATGGTGGAGCCGGTAGCGGACTTTATTGCTTGGCAATAGTCTTGTTATTATTATTCATTGCAACGACTGTTTATTCCTGAAAATTATTTTAGATTTATCTGTTAAAGAACGACCTTAAAGAATAGAAAGTGTTTGTTGTATAAGACTGAAAACAGTATTTGTTCTTTGTTAAAATTCAAACAATGTTGCTTAGGAATGTCATTATGCTAACTTTTAAAAACTAGTATGTCTTTTATTTGGGCGAACAAAATCCCTGTGACTGTTTTTGTGTGCGCATAATTCTGTATTAGTTGTTCATATTTATTACATTATATTTATATATTTTACTGTCTGTGATAAATAAAATGAATATAAAACATTTAGATGTTGTTGATGGGATATTTAAAAGCATATCGGTCAAGGTCAAGTGGAGTGATCTTGAAATGAGGACAACACATTTTATATGTCAGTTGAAAACGGAACGTATTATAGTTTTACCCTTGGCGGGCGGCGGCGTCCACAGCAGTGTCTGCTCTCTAATTCAAATAGGTTTCATCCGATCTTTACCAAACTAGGTCAGAAGTTGTATCTAGACAACATATAAGGTCAACTTTGAATATGGGTCATGCCGGGTCAAAAACTAGGTCACGGGGTCATTTAGTGAATTTCAAGGATTTAGCACGGTGTCCGCTCTCTTATTGAAGTAGTTTTCATCCGATCTTCACCAAACTTGGTCAGAAGTCGTGTCTAGACAATATTTAGGTCAAGTTCGAATTAGGGTCATGCCGGGTCAAGAAAAAGTTATTTGGACAAAAAGCAGCACTTACCGGTGTGTTACATCCAATAACGTTTAATTGTGAAAACCAAACAAAGTCACGTGATCCTGCACCCTGTTAAAGCTCCCGACAAACTTGTTAATTTTGCTTATAGCAAGCCTCTTTACAAACGGTTAATTATTGATACCGAATCATGATGATGTCCCATTTACAAACATATCTCATCGAGGAAATATCTCTGTCACTTTCACAAAGCACCAGTGCCATAACATTAGTCTGCTCTTGGTATGATGACGATCATGCTAATCCATCCATTCAGTTATTAGCTCGGCCATTTTCGGAGAAAACCCGTGGTATTTTTCATAGCCTCGTCCGTCGTCATGTCGTGTCGTCCGCGTCGTGCCAAAACCTTAACATGTTGTCAATGTTTTGAACTTTGACTCTCAAATCAAAGTGCATCAACCTACAACTTTGAAACTTGGTATGTAGCTGCACCTTGATTAGTTCTACATGCCACACCCATTTTTGGGGTCACTAGGTCAAAGGTCAAGGTCACTGAGACCTCTAAAAATATATCCTGACACTCTTTTATTTTTTCAAAACTGCACCCGCAGCCGAGCGTTGGCAACCGTTATGCGGTGCTCTTGTTTTATACAGTAGATATACTGCATAGAGATAAAGAATACAAATCAGTTTTAACAATGAACCATATCAATAGAGTAGTCTTTTTTAATTAAAATTGTATGTTTATTATCTCAATTCTGTGACTTGTACTGAGGGACAACTACATTATAATAGGAGTAACGTTCTTAGAAAACCTGTGCATAATGTATGTGCGTAAAGTGTCGCCAGATTAGCCTGTGCAGTCCGCACAGGCTAATCAGGGACGGCACTTTCCGCTTTTATGACATTTTTCGTTTAAATGAAGTCTCTTCTTAGCAAAAATCCAATTTAGGCGGAAAGTGTCGTCCCTGATTAGACTGTGCGGACTGCACAAGCTAATCTGGGACGACACTTTACGCACATGCATTACGCCAAGTTTTCTCAGAACACGACTCATAAAATTAATACAAAAACTTGTTCAAACTGTTTTGAATATTTAATAACCGACAGTTGATAACAAAATGACAAAAATAAATGGTTGCGTAATGGATTTGTTACGAAATAACACGCCGTCACGAACTTTTATATACTTGTCTTCCATTGGTGCCCCGCATGCTTAGTTTATTGTAAATCGCTCTACGAATGACCCACAAGTGGTTGGAATACTAATGAACGTGTTTATGTATTATACAAAATCACCCAGAAAGAAGTTCCAAATACAATTGATATATTTAACACGCACATATAACATTTGTATTATTGCACAGAAGACAAACATTGAAAGAACTTCAAAAAGACACTCTCAAACAAACACTTTCAATAAGAATAAAATATTTTAGCTTTCAGTTTTAACACGTCCGGTTCTATTTTCTTGAAAAGGTTTGCGACAGTGTCGTCTACACTTTGATCACAACTAGAGCACGTGCAGTGCTCGTTTTTCCAATTTTTGCGACAGGTCCGGAAGTGGTGAATGACGGCGTCATCCGCGCTCACCATGTTTCTACGGTAAAATACAAAATTTACAATGAACTACCACAACGAAACAATAGTTAAAGATTAATCCTTAAATAATATTAGCGGTATGTTGAATTGTATGACTATATGACTTCATATTTTACTTTAAAAGCTTATATAAAATATGTTAAGTTTAAATACACAATGAAAACTGTTTCTTAATATTTATTTTTATAAGGAGTAAGGAGCTATGTACAAGAAACCTAGTTACTCTCTATAACAGTACTTAATAGGTACCATATGGTATTTCATAGGCTTCAATGTCATGTTAAACATTGAAGCCGTGATCTTAATTTGGATTTATTCGTGGTAACTCCGGAAAATATTTGAGCGGTAATCAAATATCTACACTTTACAGAATCAACTGTCAATCTAGTGTATGACGTAAAATCAATCAATTAATAGCGTGCAAAATTATATTATTGAACTTCAACATAGCGATCATCGAAGTTTATGTAAGTTTGGAAAAAAATAATCTGCAACGATGTGTTGTAATCTCAATTATAAATGTCAGTGGGGATGTATATGTAACTTGGGTCCAATCGTGGTCGATCGAAGCATATAATCATGGAAATCGCAGTCCTGGCGTATTTATGTGGTACGTATACATTCATGTCACACTTATTCGGGGAACATCGTTGTAATGGAACAAAGTGCCGACCGCAGTCGATACATACAAGAAAAACGTCAATTTATTTCACGATAATCATATGTTGCAACCTCAATCACATCTGAAGTCAATAGTTTTTTTTGTGTTGTATATTTACACCATTCGGGTCAAGTCGTGTCTCTTACCGAAGATAACGTCGATTAAATCTTTAAATATATTGCAGTCACAATCGTGTCGTATCGTATCGGAGCATATTAATTCTTGATATTCGAAGGGTAACGTTTCACCGTCTAAATTAACGTATAATTAGGAAACCCGATTGTGATGATCGGTTCAGATCGAGACCTAATCGATCAGTTATTAAGCATACTCCCAACATATTTATCCTATCTGAATTAGACACAACTGGGTGCAAGCCTAACTTTGTACCATAAAGCGCACGAATCACATCGATTCTTAGCCAGCTATCTTTGAGAAAAACAACGATCATACACGAGTGATCAATCATGGCGTTCGGAAGGGATCGCGCGACAGTCGGAAATATGATACGCGTTCTGAGAAAACGGGGCTTAATTCATGTGCGTAAAGTGTCATCCCAGATTGTGCAGTCCGCACAAGCTAATCAGGGATGACACTTTCCGCCTTAAATGGATTTTCGTGTAGAATAGACTTCCTGAAAACGAAAAATACCATAAAAGCGGAAAGTGTCGTCCCTGATTAGCTTGTGCGGACTGCACAGGCTCATCTGGAACGACACATTACGCACATGCATTAAGCCCGTTTTCTCAGAACACGACTCATATATTTAGAGAAGACACCCTCTATTTTGATATGTTGAAATCGCAAGCATTGTAAAAATACAAAAAAGTCGGTGATTAATGTATTTCTACACCTTGTGTCTTGTCGTTGCTAAAATTGGTAAAGTCAATTGTTGTACGTTGATATTGTACAATACAATTGTACAAAAATACGAGAAAACAAAAACAAAGTCATCATCTTATGAAATTAAAGGGATACTATTTTACCGCAAGTTTTGTGATATATTTAGTCCTAGTATGTCATGTAAAGCGTTACATTTCCACCAAAGATATAGTGGCAATATAAATATTGATAATAATAGAAAGATGACAAATATAATATAAAAACTGTCATTAAAGGTACGTCATTAAGCAATAGGTTACGTGTTATTAATACGATTGATTTAAATACATTACTTATTCGTTTATCAGCGAAATTTAACCACATCACAATCACTTGGTCTACGCACCAACAGCTGACTTCAAAGACGAGGAGATTAAACAGTTCTATTAAGAATTAGAGCGCGTCATAGTCAAGGTCCCCAAGAAAAATATCATCATTGTCCAAGGCGACTAAAACACCAAAGTTGGACCAAACGCATACCTAGAAAAAGGTCAGAGACAGTAGGTAGATTTGGAGTTCACTAGAAGCCACCAACTCATCCTGGCCAACACGCTGTACCTACACAAACCGTCAATAACAGCAAACTGGCATGTTTTAAACGGGCAGGTACAAAACAAGATTGATTTCATACTTGCGCCGCAAAGATTCAAGTCCAGCATTACCGAGGCGAACGCAGTGACTATGACTTAGTGCTCACCACCATTAAGCTGAAGTAAAGGAGCAAGCGCATAACAAAGAACCCTCGCGATAGATTTGACTTGGAGAAATTGAAAGATCAATGGATTTCATAGGTATATCAAGCTCAGATATGTATTACGTTTGCAGCCTTGAACATCATAGACAATTACATCGACACCATTAACAAAAACAAGGATGTCCTTCTGTCATCGGCTGAAGATGCGCTTGGTAGAGAAAGAACAGCAAGCCATCGGTGACGACGGAAATCATGGACCTATATGACAAAAGAAGAGAGCTGAGTAATGAGAAAAACACGAGCCTGGGCTCTAGAGCAAATCAACATAAAACGAACAAGGAGGTAGGGAAGAAGACGAGAGGACAAGAAGGAATGTATTGAGGAACAAGGTATCATCATCGACAAAGAGATTACTGCAGGCAGAAGGCCTACATCACCCTCATAAAGACGAGTCAGCCCCAAACAAATGTTGTATCAGACGCTGACGGGAATTTGCTCAACGAGAGTTCCGCAGTCCTAAACCGATGAGGTGAATACTGCAGTGACCTCTACAACTATCCGCTCCAACCGGACTCTTGTCTCATTCAGAATGATCTCAGACCTGATGCGGACGTCAAAAGTCCGCCCATGCTTAAGGCAGAGATTGAGGAGGCAGTACAGTCTTAAGGCAGGACAATCTCCTGGAGTGGATAACGTCCCTTCCGAGTTGATCAAGCACGGAGGAGAGGCAACGGCTGCAGCATTGACGGCACTATGCCAAAAGATCAGGGAGGAAAAGAAGTGGCCAATGGAGTGGACCCTGTCACTGGTTATACCCCTTCCGAAAAAGGCCAACCTCAAGTTATGCGAGATTTCCGCACCATCAGTCTTATTAGTCATCACAGCAGTCATGCTACGCATCATCCTTAATCGATTGAAAAGTAAGTCCGAGGAACTGCTGGCCAAGGAGCAGGCCTCATTCTGATCTGGGCGGAGTACAGTGAAAAAGATCTTCAACTGCAGAATCATCATTAAGAAACACCTGCAACACCGACGTGACCACTTCCACAACTTCATTGACTTTAAGAAAGCTTTCGACCTGTTGTGGCATGATGACCTATGCCATGTTATGAGAGGATTTAAGATTGAGAAAGGGCTAGTGAAGGTGATTCAAGAACTCTACGGAAACGCCATCAGTGCAGTTCTTCTCAAATGGCAGCAGGGGGGCCTTTTCAGGACATCAGTGGGTGTCAGGGATGCCTGCTCTCTGCCGCTCTGTTACACATTTTTCTTGAGAAGATAATGCAGGGGACTCACCTTGACCACCACACCTGTATTTCCATTGTTGGAAGACCCATCTCAAACATGAGATTTGCTGATGACATTGACCTCATGGGTTACACCATCAGGGAACTTCAAGATCTCGCCAACAAACTCTATGAAAGACCAAGTGCATATGGGATGGTTGTCAGGAAGGAGAAGTCGAAGGTAATGATAAACAGCAAGAACAATACCCGTACAGACATCAGAAGCTAGAAAAAGTGACTAGCTTCAAGTACTTGGGCGCAGCCATGTTCAAGGATGGAAACAGTACCGCTGAGGTCCAAATAAGAATTGCCATGGCAACAGCACCGATGGCCAGACTGACGCTGATGAACCAAGGCTGTGGACAAGAAGTTCCATCAGCTTCCCCACCAAGAACAGGCTCTACAAGTTCCTCATTGTCGCACTCATACTCTACGGCTGCGAGACATTGACGCTTCACGCGGACACAGAACGCATAATACATGCATAGATATCTACATATCTCCGAAGACTGATCCGCATCTCCTATACGGAGCATAATACCAACGAGTACGTCCGGAGCATGACTGCAACACTTGTTGGCCCACAAGAGCCCCAACTGGCGACCGTCAAACAACGAACGTTGGCTTGGTTTGGTCACGTCACCAGGCAGGGCTCTCTGTGGACGGTTGTTCTCCACGACACGCTAGAGGGAGGTCCACGACGAGGCCGTCAGAAGAAAAGCTTGATGGATAATGTAAACGAGGGGATATTTCTTCCCATAGATGAATTACTCTTGATGATGGTTATGATGATGACCACTTATGTGATAAAAGGCTATTTTTAAGAGTTAAATTGATATTATGCGCATCTCACAGTATATGCTATGTAAATAGGTGTCTATCGCAACTGTGTTTATTTTTGGTGTTTTCACTTCATATACACTGATTTTTGTTAATGCAGCATCAACATACTAAAACAATATCCCGGAAAGAGAAAAATAAAACATTTGAATATCAACCGTACTTTCGTTTTACAACTGATCATGCCACTCTGGATCACAGGTGGTTAGCGTGTGGCTATGATATTAATTAGTGAAAACATCATTTTGAATGATAAATAATCATATTATAACGAAAAATTAACTTTTCTGAAAAAAAATATTTCACTATCAAATATATATATAACAAGGTATGCAACTCAAAATCAGCCCAAAACGGGGTGCATCGCTTTGAACAGCCATATCTTCATCAATTTTGCAGCGATTTTCACGATCTCGGTCTTATTCAACGCAGAAATGAATTTCCTTTCTGGAAATGTTTATGTCTTGCAATATTTTTACAAATGCTGGGTCAACTTTTAAGAAATAACACGATACACAACACGCATAACCCAGTTGACAGTGATCATGCTGTCTTTAAGACTGAAATCTTCACGGAGTAAAGGGCAACTTCCCTATAAAGTTCATGTAGTTCGATACCATAATTCAATAAAACGTATGAAAAAACATTATTACCGTTCTTGTCGTTACATTCTGCATCAAGACTAACTGTCCAGCGCCGTTTGAAACCTTTGTTTACATTCATTTCAACTAACTGACATTTTAAACATACGAGTGATTTCATTGGTCCAATGCGGAGGTGTGTCTTTACAACTGGAGATTTCATTCATAAAGAATACATGATCACTGTCAACTGGGTCATGCGTGTTGTGTATCGTGTTATTTCTTAAAAGTTGACCCAGCATTTGTAAAAATATTGCAAGACATAAACATTTCCAGAAAGGAAATTCATTTCTGCGTTGAATAAGACCGAGATCGTGAAAATCGCTGCAAAATTGATGAAGATATGGCTGTTCAAAGCGATGCACCCCGTTTTGGGCTGATTTTGAGTTGCATACCTTGTTATATATATATTTGATAGTGAAATATTTTTTTTCAGAAAAGTTAATTTTTCGTTATAATATGATTATTTATCATTCAAAATGATGTTTTCACTAATTAATATCATAGCCACACGCTAACCACCTGTGCTCTGGATCAGCAGACGATTTATTTCATAAATCAATCTCTGGGTTAATAGTCGCCATCTTTCGAACTACTTTCAAAAGTACAACAACAACAATAACAGTAGAAGACAATTTTTATTGCGAAAAGTTTAAAAATTGAGTACATGTGTCACGGTTGTTGAGTGGAATAGTGTTATTTTCAACTGTGTACGAAGCATGTGAACTGGTAGTGGAATAACCGAATTGTTGGTGGAAATGGAATTTAGAAATATCTAATAATTCATCATTTTTCATGTCACGATCGTGTAGAATTATCATCAGCATCATTTCTGTGGAACATTGCAATATTCAAAATACAAGTGTTTCATAGCTATGGTGCTTTTGACATAGTTCACTAACCATCGAGACTGAAATGATTCATGCACACAGGTAAAGTAAATAATTGAATTTGTGCAGAATGTTTATTTTTTACAAATTATTATTTAATTTAACCAATTTATTTTAGATAGATTGCACTGAAACTCAAAGTCTAAAGCTTAGTAAGACACCAAAGCCAGTTTTCTGAGAAGAAACAATACTTGCTCAGAGTATAGCAGGCTAATGCGGCCTCTGGTTTATTTATTTGGCCTCGGCCTTTAACCTGGATCGCTTTGATTTCAGGTGTTTAGCCCTCATATCAACAAGGCTTTCTCGACCCTATATGTACTTATTCATATTGCTTAAAGATTTTGAGAACCCTCGCTCAGTGCCAGTGGGGATAAAACAGGGACCTTCTTATAGCTAGATGAATGCATCAAATATGCCAGCAACACTTTATAATCAATAACTTTATAATCGATGATTCTGTTCTTTTAACTACATTACTAATTTACCAAAACAATATGAAACACATTTTTATGCTCCCAAAGGAGGGCATATAGTGATCGCACTGTCCGTCTGTCTATCCGTCACACTTTGCATTTAGGTTTCGAAAAAACGCTCATAACTGCTATGTCGCTTCAGATGTAACATTCATATTTGGTATGCATGTGTATATGGACAAGGCCTTCCCATACACACACAAATTTTGACCCCTTTGACCTTGAACTTAGGGTCGGCGTTTAGGTTTGGAAAAATGCTCATAACTAATATCAAAGCGTTTATCGGGGGCGTATGTCATCCTACGGAGACAGCTCTTGTTTTTGCTACTGTCCTCTGCACAAACCATGATATATCTGCATATATGCATCCAACCAAATCAGTAAAACTATTTGTCACTTAATTACAGTAAACTTATTGCATGTTAACTTTTCAACAATATATATATATATATAAATAAATATATATATATATATATAATTATATATAACAGATCTTGAAAAAAACACACATCAAACTTCAAATTGTTTAAGTAAATTATAGGCTTTAATTGGTATTGTGACATTGACAACACTCATGCATGCGACTATACAATTATACAACTATGGAACACATTATTTATGAGAAATTCCAATACATCAACATAACGTCTCAGATTTAAGGCAGATAATCTAGTGCTTTTTTGCTGCCATTTTTACTATTACACATTTTTTCATTTTATGTTATGATGCATTGATCTTGTTTCTAAATTAACCAAGCAATCATGTTAAACTTTTGAAGAAAGATGTTGTCTGATAAATATTGATAATTTGAAAATATAATCACTACAATGTGAACAAAATTCAGTTGAATACTGTGACCAACGAAGATTTGCCAAAGAGCAATTCAGATCATGATTTAAATTAAATACAAGTAATATGAAAGTCTGCCTATTGGATCCCAGTTATGACTTATTTGTCAAATCTGCACATTAATTTGCCCTTGGCCATGTAGAATTGGGGACTAAATACCATCAAGTCATGTAAAAAGGAGCAGGGTATAGCACGCTGCTATTGATCTCTTGAGCTTTCACATGAATTTTACGGGTAATTTTCATACAACAAATGATATTATATAGTGTAATGATAAAGCATTGTGAGCACAAATTATATCTCTTACTAGTGGTGCAAAAATCAATTAAGTGTCACATTTCAAAGAAAATTTATATAAAAAGGTATTATTAATTGTTAAAACGTTATAAAAGTTATTTCTATTCACTAAAGCATTTAATTACAATAACAAGTGCATTTTATGTCCATTACAATACATGTAACAGTATTGGCATTGTATTTATCTGCATTTGATGTGCATTTAATACACTTAAAAATGCAGACCAGACACACTTCTAACAGAAACAAATGTATTTTTTTCTGCATTTTTCCAGCATTAATACTCTTCAAGTGTATTTTTTATCATCCCAAATACACTTTACCAGGAAAAAGGTATGTTAAAATACATTTTTAGTTTGTTTTAAGTATATTTTCAAATGCATTAAGACACTCTTTTGCAAAAAATGTTGAACAAAAACTTAAAAATATTTAATATACTAAAGTGAAGTAATAATTAAAGCTTTGTATGAGCATCAAAAACAGTGTCAAATTCATACCAGTGCCTATTTAGTAGCAGTAGGCCTTATATGGTCTACTTGTGGTAGAAATAATTCATTTTGTATAATACAACATACATAAATTAAAAAATATAGCTGCCCATACAGTTCAATACAATGTTCAATTAACTACACTATGCAAAGTTGAAATATGACATCAAGCTTGGAATAATCTTTTCAATAATGTATAATATGCTGTTTTAATTTATAAGTGAAATAGACACTTGCATATAAAAACTGATTTTAAATCAAAACTAAATGTTTAATTTGATTTTTAGCTCCACTGGCCAAAGGTCCTGTGTCCATCGTGCGTCCGTGCATTAACTATTCCTTTAAACATCTTCTCCTAAACTACTGGTCCAATTCTGATGAAATTTCTTAGGAATGTTCCTGGGGTGATCCTCTTTCAAATTTGTTCAACTAATGCCCCTGGGGTCAAATTTGACTCTGCCCCGGGGGTCACAAAATTGAACATTTGCTTATATAAGGCCTATTTTGTGAAAACTTTCAAAATCTCCCGTCCATAACCGTTGGGCCTAGGGCTATCAAATTTGGTATGTAGAGACATCTAATAGTCCTCTACCAAATTTGTTCAAATTATGCCCCTGGGGTCAAATTTGACCCTGCCCCGGGGGTCACAAAATTGAACATATGCTTATATAGGGTATATTTTGTGAAAACTTTACAAATCTTCTCGTCCATAACCATTGGGCCTAGGGCTACCAAATTTGGTATGTAGTGGCATCTTATAGTCCTCTACAAAGTTTTTTTAAATTATGCCCCTGGGATTAAGTTTGACCCTGCCCCGAGGGTTACAAAATTGAACATATGCTTATATAAGGCCTATTTTGTGAAAACTTCAAAAATCTTCTTGTCCATAACCATCCGGCCTAGGGCTATCAAATTTGGTATATAGTGACATCTAATAGTTCTCTACCAAATTTGTTCAAATTTAATCCCTAGGGTCAAATTTGACCCTGCCCCGGGGGTCACAAAATTGAACATATGCTTAAATAATGCCTATTTTGTGAAAACTTAAAAAAAAATCTTGTCCATAACCATAAGGCCTAGGGCTACACAATTTGTTATGTAGTGACATTGTATAGTCCTCTACTTAGTTTGTTCAAATTATGCCCCAGGGGTCAAATTTGACCCTGCCCCGGGGGCCACAAAATCAATTATATGCTTATATAGTGCCTATTTTGTGAAAATTTTAAAACTCTTCTTGTCCTTAACCATAAGGCATAGGGCTACCAAATTTGGTATGTAGTGACATGTAATAGTTCTCTACCAAGTTTGTTCAAATTATGCCCCTTGGGTCAAATTTGACCCTGCCCGGGGTCACAAAACTGAACATACGCTTATATGGGGCCTATTTTGTGAAAACTTTAAAAATCTTGTTGTCCATAACCATTGGGCCTAGGGCTACCAAATTTGGAATGTAGTGACATCTAATAAACCTCTACCAAATTTGTTCAAATAATGCCTCTGGGGTCAACTTTGACCCTGCCCCAGGAGGTCACAAAACTGAATAAACGCTTATAAAGCGCCTAATTTGTGAAATCTTTAAAAATCTTCTTGTCGAAAACCATTCGGATTATGGCTACCAAATTTGGTATGCAATAACATCGTATAGTCCTCTACCAAGTTTGTTCAAATTATGCCCTTTGGGTCAAATTTGATCCTGACCCGCGGGTCACAAAATTGAACATTATATACGCTTATATCTTGCTTATTTTGTGAAAACTTTAAAAATATTCTTGTCCTTAACTCTAGGACCTAGGGCTACCACATTTTGTATGAAGTGAGGTATAGTAGTCCTCTACAAAGTTTGCTCAAATTATGCCCCTGGGGTTAAATTTGACCCAGCCCAGAAGGTCACAAAAGTGTACATGTGCTTAAATAGGGCCTATATTTAAGTATTTGCACATGCAGAGAAATTTGTTTCAGCCTTTTTTTCAGCAGTGGAGCGATACAGGGCCATCATGGCCCTCTTGTTTAAATACTCAAAAAATGAAACCGTGTTCATGCTTGCAAAATCAAAGCATACACATGTATATAATGTGTATATATATATATATATATATATATATATATATATTAGTTAAACTTAAATTGATTGACCATCGATAAAAAGATATAATAATATATATATATATATACTTGTAAAACTAAAAATTAAATATGTATGTTTCTATTACATCATTTAGGACTTACATGTATATTTTCAGACAAAGTAGAGTGAAGCTTAAAACAGTATCCAATCGTAACAGTCAATTTTGGGAAAATCAACCTTATAATTATTTTCTGTGATGGTCAATGTCATAATTGGTATAAAATGTATATTGAACTGGAAGTTTTCTTTATTTTAAATGATAACATTTGCTTGGTCAGCCATAATTGTCACAATCAAGTGGTCTTTTTACACTGTAGTTTTCTCACTGACTATGGGTTTGTTCTGAGAATGAGCCACACAAAGTATCGTTGGGGAGATGAGTTGTCAATTTTATGTTTATCAGTCTTTCATAATCCAGTATACCTGTAAAAAGTGAATTTGTAACTAATAATCACACAATATACACAATTAAAATTGTATGCATTTAGATTTATTTAGTACTGCACATTCATCATTTTCCAAAAATATGTAGCAACATTATATTATATAATGCTGCAATACTAAAGTAATTTACTAATTAAAGGTCGCTAATGTGTAATGGATGTGGTGTTCACCTAATGATCTGAAGGTCACTGGTTTGATCCCCAGTGTGGGAGCATTCTTAAGAAATCTCCCAGAGACACCGAAGTACTGGTTCTAAGCCCAGGAAACAAACTCAAGAGCATTTCACATACATGTACGTAGTTAGTACTTTAAATTTAATCGAAATAAAAATGGGTTAAAACTAACAACTGAAACCCTTATTAATACATTTTATTTTGAATCAAGCAAATGTGAAAATTCATTAAAAATAATAAGTAAAATTTAAAAATTCTACTTTTAAGCAAAGACCTATATATAAGAGTGTATTATAGGTCTTTGTTTTAAGTAATCATGATAATTTAAATTATTTCAAAGACCTATCAATATACATTATATATTGATAGGTCTTTGATTATTTTCAGAATATTTAATGATGATAATGATAAAAATAAAACATGTAATGTTAATTTATGAAAAAAATGTTTTAACACAGACATTTGTAGTGATGTATGGTCACTATTTTGATTAACGTTTTAAACATGACCTGTCATAAAAGGTATTTTTTAGCCAGTACTACAATCGGCAATGATAGTCTGTATTGCATAAATATTCCACCGTCTATTATCGATTCGCTTCCTCAAACTGAACAAATATTTAATGTTTACATCGCGAAACGTAATGCATCCAGTTTCACTTTCGGTTTGGTTGGTTTTGTAAACACCGTAATTTCATCTTAAAAATTGGATGATAGGGTGATTAAATAATAATGGAAAAGTAAATCGCTTGGATAATAGGTCAAAATGCAACACAAACGAACATTAATAGTGCTCTTAATATCAAAGTTTCGGTAAAAAGTTTGGCGCTATTTCAACGCGCATCGTATACAGCCTCATAACAATAGACTGACAACCTTTTGGGTAGTAAAGTAGTAATACAAGGCAATATGGCGACCGTTAGCCACGAGGCCTATCTTACGGAGGAATCCGAGATAGCCGATGTATCACGATTGCTGATCATGCATGTACGACGTGAATCTTAAGATAGTTTAAGTGCAGATTCGTTCATATCTATTCATACGACACACGAACAATAACTCCGATCCTAATAAAAAGACAGTTTTGCTAGGATTAGAGGACTGTACAGTCATGTAAAATATCGAATACAATGTTTATTTTTTTATAAACAACTGGTAGCAAGATGAGTTGCAGATAATTGGCCAGTTACCACATTCTAACTAACTCTTTTGACCAGTTAATTCTTTTCAGCTCAATTCAACAGTGAAAAATGCGCACAATATCACTTTAACAGATGAAATAATGTATTCCCGACTTAATAGTAGAACGTTTGTTATTCACAATTACTGTTTAACGCGACATTTTAATTGTATGTTCTTTCTTCGCATAGTTCTTTATGTAATGATTTCTGAATCAGCGCACAATAATTGTTTTGTCATTTTAATTATTCAACCTCAACCAACATATTGTGTTTTACAATTTTTCTGAAGAATGTATTTACAAATATCACTCTTTTTAATCAAAATATTGATTAAACAATACTTTTTAATATTTATATATGAATGCATAATATATATATAAAAATTGATAGTTTATAACGTTAAAAAATGCTTAAAGAAAATGTTGATATGCAATGTATGTCATAATCCCCAGGAAAACCAGACAAATAACAATCTCTAATCACACGTTATAAAATGGCTATTGCACAAAAAGTCTGAACCTACACATTTTCTTCAATGTATCTTTGAATGAAAAACAAACAAATAACGGTCACCTAGAAAGCTAAAAGGTAATGATGCAAAAACAACAGTACCCATATTTGTCAAAAACGCCATAATGAAATTGAGACTTGAATATGTAAGCATATAGAAGACTTCACATGTACAAAAATAGGTAAAATTGTGTAAAAACAAAATTGAACACATACAAATGCATACATACATCCAATTATATGTGTTGACAGGACAACTAGAATGAGCAGTAAAAAATTGCTAACATAGCTTGCAATATAAATTAAAATGTATTGTTATATATATAAAATGCTTGAAAATACAATGTTGCAGGGCAAATAAGATTATTTATTATTAATTAACAAGGTACATAATATAATTTCATCACACAAAATTGATGGAAAAAAATAGCATTCGCTGAATAATTCAGTGCATTTTAAAATTTCACAGACATGAGTCGTATGGTTCGTTGTTTTTAAAATATTTAAGTCTTAACAGAACGAGTTCAATAATTGTTATCCATTCAAATGATGCTGCCAAATTTCGCTGTACACCACTTTATACGGAGTAATACTCAGTTATTTTTTCCATTTATATATAACTATTTAGTAGCAGAAAAAAGTTCGATATTTTTTCTATACTTTGTAAGAAACATCTCTAGCTTAACATTTAAATCAGTGCAATGTGCACTTTGAACCATTCGTTTGTACCTTTTGGCACATGTAGTTTAATTGCAATATGTGTTATCTGCCTTTCTTTGATGGAAACATAAAATGAAGGTTAAAACAGCAACTATTAGTTATCATAAGTAATGTTCAGGATTGGAGGACGTATTTCTTGAAGCAGGTGTATTTGGACCAAATGCTGTTACTAAGGTTAGGATGGCAAGGTATATTATCGTGCGGTTAGTGGCCATATGCTTGCATATGAGGTGATTTAGAGGTTAACGTTAAGATATTTTCGTCAGTGGTTAGAATCTAAGGAAGAAGAAATCCCAGAACTTGAACATGAAGTAAGAGAGTTAGAGGTGTCTTTTAAAATGAAAAGTCGCTTGAAAGAAGATGATATTCCGAAGCAAATGATAATCTTCTTGAAGTTGTCAAGGAGAAACAGATGAATTACTAGATCAAATCGACAAAGAGAAAAGTGAAGTGAATAACTTTTCTATCTGGAATTCCTACATACATTTGGTTGACATCCTTATGATGTTCATTATAGCTCAAAGAATAGGCGATTGGCTGTTGCATATTGAAGCCTTTTCCGAGATGATACCGTGGCTAATTGTGTACGATCACACAAACTATGCCCGTTGGGGTCCTGTATATCTAGCAGACATAAAAACATTAGAAAATGCAGCATCTGAAGTGTTCAAAGAGTTTATTGAAGGTCACTTTATAGTCAGGCCGAAGGAAAAAGCATTCAACGGATTACATGTCGACCAAGCTATTGATTGGATAAACAGAATGTGTAAAACGACAGGGGGTATTATTGGAATAACAAGACAGGACCAGGCAAGAGATAGGTTTTGTATTACGTGGTCAGTAAGATCTGAGTACTATGAAATTGTCCAATCAACATGATGATGTCGAAGATATTTGAATATTCATGAATAGAGCAGATGAAACTCGTTCGAGAGTTTCTTCAGAGGAAGAGTGCATCAAGAAAATGATGCAGCTCTTTGGTTCATATAATATATTTGGAGTACATGAAGAGGAGAATAGACTGTTCTCCATAGCATCTAAGGACGTTGCAACTTATGATATCAGAGATGATTTATTGTCCCCTACCGGTTTCACCGGATTCCGCTCTGTGTGTCCGTTGGTCCGTCTGTCCGTCGGTCCGTCAGTCTGTCACACTTTTCTGGATCCTGCGATTACTTTAAAAAGTTCTAAATATTTTTTCATGAAACTTGACACATGGATAGATGGCAATAAGTGCATTATGCACGTCATTTCATTTTGTTCCTACGTCAAAAATTCTTGTTGCTTTGGCAACAAATACAAAATATATATTTCTGACAATGACAATGGTGGAGCCGGTAGGGGACATATATTACTTGGCAATAGTCTCGTTAACCTATGAAAGTCGAGGTAAAACATTAATCAAGAAATGTTGAATTTTATGCTCCTATTCAAAAGGTACAGTCCAAAACATTTGCATATCTCTATAAGGAGACAGTCAGTGAAAAGCAGAAAGTGACAACGATTTAAAAGGTTGGCAGAAAGCTAATGCAGAGACGTTTAAACGCAGCTAATTCTGGGACAGCCGTAGAAACAGCATCACTACTAGAACATGAACTTTCTGATGTACCATTATAATTTGCAAAGGCTAGTGGGAAAATTCATGAATCCAGAAATCATACATACCCCAATGATTTAGTGACGCCTCAAGTTGTTACGACAACGACTGATGCAACATGTGCAATAATTGATGGACACGCGCTAATACAGAGTTCAGGTAAGACATAGGACTTTCAAACATTTGGACAATATGCAACTGTTTTTGAAATATCTGTTTTAAGGCATTTCAGCGCAAACACTACCCGAGTTGATGTGACTTTTTATCGATACTTTGGAAGTAAATCTATCAAAGAAGCAACGAGAGTTTTGAGGAAAGGAAAGCGTCGACCTATTAGGAAGCTCATAACAAGTCCAAACGTTCCTCTTCCGCAAATATGGGAACAGTATATCACACACGATGATAATAAAGCCGACTTGACTGAATTTCTCTCAAACGAATTGCTAAAACAATCAGAAAATCTTCTTGCAAGATTAATTAACAAACCTATGTGTAAATCATGAGGAGGCAGATACGCGGATGATATTGCTCTCAAGGGACGCTATTGAAAGAGCCTACAAGCGTTTAGAAGTATATTGTAGAGACACTGACGTTCTGCTCTTGTTAATATACCACTTTGGGGTTGACGCCGAGGTATATATGCTCTCTGGTTCAGGCAAACAAAGAAAATGCTATTCTGTGCACACACTATTTGAAAAACTAGGTGAAAATGTCATGAGGAACATTTTAGGGTTTCACGCATTGACAGGATGCGACACCACGTCTGCTCTAAATGGAATAGGTAAGAAAGCCGCCTGTGTGAAGTACATCGCAAAACCTGATACATTGGAGGGTGTTGGTAGAGATGGTGATGCTCTAGCAGTTTCTTCATTTTTGTGTGTGCTGTATGGCTACTCTACTGTCAGGATCACCCATCAAACATTGACACGTGTATCGGGTTTTTTTTTTAAGCCAGGAAAAGTTTGGATTTGTTACCTCCTACAAATGATGCGATTGAACTTCCTATTAATAGGGCAAATCATCAGGCAAAGATATGGATAAATGCCACAGATAAGGATTTTCAGCCTGACGATCCTCTTGATACTGGCGCATGGAAACTTGAAGAAAATTCATTGAAACCGGTATGGATGAGGAAACCAAAAGTCCCGCAGCATGTGTCCAGTTAGTATCATGTGGCTGCCAAGCCAAGTGTAGTACCGTACGATGTAAGTGCTATCGATCTGACCAAGGATGCTTGTTTGAATGCGCATGTGAAGCGAATGGCTGTTCAAACCCTAGATAGTTATTGTAAACGATAAAAGATTCGGAGAAACATATAATGCCATAGTAATTCGTGTTTTTGAACCAATTAATAGAACGTATGTAAAATAAATTATCACACAAGGCCGACATTATGATGATACAGTAGGTCATTATAGTGCATTGAAGTCAGATGAACATTTGTTTTATTTCATAAATGGTACGCCAAGATTTTTAAATATATTACTAAATAGATCACTGTTTTTGGTAAAATAATATATTTTTTACATTATTCATTATTCATATCTATTACAATTAATCCTAATTTGGTGAAGTAAAAATAACCTATCTTGCATAAATATGGCATTATAGAACGTACAGTTTTATGACCTTCATAAGAGTATACTATTTTAGCTGAAATATTTTATTTAAAATAGTATTTAGCATAATATGCATATAAAACAATATAAATATTTAGACTGTAACGTAGATCATGCATGTTTACTTGTAACTTTACTTTCAAGTCTCGTTATTATATTGATACGATAAAAAGAAATAATACATTGATATTTACCTGGGTTAAACATACACTGCAAATTACGTTCTATACGGGTTATAAAAGTGCACTTGATTATATCTGACCTAATCAGTTAAAAAAAATGAGATAACCCTTCAAGTATCAAATATAAGTCAGTTGAGGATTAAATCAGTAATAGTATTTGATATTTCACAATTTTGGCAAGATTACCTCAATTTTTAAAACAAACTGCACTCATTGACCTTTTGACCTTATTACAGGGTGGTAAAGCATCCCAGAGGGTGACATCCCCTCCAGAACTTTTTTAAATGTATTTGCAATCATTATAGCATAAAAGGAAACAATGCTTAAGAAACGCCATCAGATGTCAGATTTCATTAAATATGAGGCCAACTATTTCGAAATTTCCAAGTTTTTGTGACGCAAGTCAGACTCGTTGTAAACGAGTGAACACTTTGATTGGATAAAATGGTAGCGATTGTTAAATAAAGTAAGATTACAGGGGAACAGCTGTATAATATTATTGCATGGTAACACTTGTACACTAGAGTGAGATTGCATTGCAAGCATTGTCTACTAAAACAAAGTAAGAAATTCATCGTAAACTTGAGTCGGATTGCATTGCTATCAACGGTTGATAAGTTCATTATTGCATGCCTGCATGGCAACCATTGTGCGCTAACGTCAAATATCGTTGCAACCAGTTTGCACTAGAGTAAGATTGTATGACAACCAAGGTCATTAAATATTGCAACACTTTTACACTAACGCCAAATTGCGTTGTAACGATCGTTAACTAATACCAGAGTTAATGGCAACCATTGTACAATGAAAATACATTAGATTTCAAACATGTTTTCAATACAATCAAATAACAACGCAACCATTGTGCACGCACGTAAGATGGCATGGTAACAATTACAAAATACAGAACCGATTGCCTGGGAGCCATTGTGCACTAGAATAATATTAGATGGCAATGATTGTGCTAAAATTTCAGATTTTACAACCAGTGTTAAAGTATAAACTACACAATTCTTTGTGTCTTATCATATTACCTTTTGAACCCGCCTTTGAAATACGGAGTAAATGAGTGTGTGGACATTCCACCAGGAGCCAGTCGATCAGGTATTGTCACGTGCTTCATCCGGTCAGGCAAAGGGCGCGTGCTGTTCAAGAACTGTCCTACTTTGAACTGCGAGCTATTGCTCTTCAAGTTCGGTGATATAACGTGCACTTTCACGAGGAAGTTGTGGCCCGCGGCGGCAGGATATTTAGCGAACAATTCGTCCTTCAAGTACAAGAAAGTAATGTAAACAAGGAGCCTTGCCGTCGATAATATTGAAACAATCACATCTGATTATGCCTCAATAGTATTATCGTTTCTGATTATGATCGTTTTTTATCAGCCCTCAGAGACAGTCCGCTGGTGGACATATTTGTATTACCAATGGTATACACTATCTCAGCATGTTCATTAATGAAAACTCTTTATTGGACTTATATGTACAACCAAAGGAAGACTGCCTACCAGCATGTCCATCCACGTCAGTCCCCGGTTGGATATTAGGTACTCATCCGTGTCCACGAGAGCGAGGTAACGGTATCCGCGCAGGAGCGCCAGGCATTCAAACACCGTTACCTGCTCATCATTCCACCCCTGAGAGTTTTCGCACCGATCGCATGGTGAATTTGGTCTGCGTAAATGACATTTCATAATTATGAACAAAATGTTTATGACGGTATACCGGGCATTAACCTAAACGCGATGTTCTGCAAAACATTTTCTTTCGACATAATCTTTTCAAACAGGAACACAATTTATTTCAGGAAGTGATTTTTTTTTGAGTTTTGTTTAAAATAAATAGATTTAGACAAAACATTTACGCACATTGGTCATCGCTAGAGCCTTATGTTTTAACTCTGTATGATTGGCAACGCTATTATTTCTTCGCAAATAAAAATTTATCAAAATCTTTAAAGTCTTTAAATTAAAATCCAATGACCCTATGATCCAAGCATAATAAAATAAATAAGTACCGTTTAATGCACACCTCTGTCTGAAACCACGACATAACCTGGTTTTATACCCTCTTTGTTAATTCTTAGGCACCGAATGCATGTTAATTGACTAATAATTACGAATAAATCGAACAGTATTTATTAATAAGAGCATGCCTTACCCTCGGCTGGGAATACGAGGGGAACTGTATCAGCCATTCCGAGCGCACGGTAGTACTGCAGTACCCGAGTCGCCTCAGGGTTCAGGTCATGAGTGAACACGAGCACCTTGGTGACGCCCAGCCGGCGGTGAAGCTCGAACCAGCTGAGCAGGTCATCGGCTGCCAAGCTGCCGTAGGCGATCTGAAAAATACAAGTCCTTACGATAAAGTTGATATTTCAGCCCGCTTTGCATGCGCCATACGACATGGTGATGACAGTTTCGATCCACAATCAGATAAGGTTCTTTTTATTGACACCAAGCCATGTTTCTTTAAAATCTTTCAAAACAAACAGGATCGACAGTGTGCGTTTTCAAGTATGAAGCTTTTGATGCAAGAGTGCGATTTATAACAGATGGGTTTGTACTTTACCAAGCTGAGATGCGAACAGAGTCAGTCGGACATAAAAAGACATGGTTCTATAAACAAACCTTCGAAAGAGCCTTTAACAATAAAAAGTTGACGTTTAAACATCCTACAAGATAAGTATTGATGCAAAGCATCAAAGGGCGTCGGAAATTTCAGTGTAAAAGGCACTCAATGGAACGATTTTTTTCTACTGTAAATATTAATATATTGGCCAATTATTTGAAACAAAATAGAAAAATTGCTGGGACACAGCTCATTCTTGATAAGCGGCTGCTTCCTTTATCGCAACTCATTGTAACAATCAATAATACGTTTCGCGGTTCACGCTCTATATGTGGTAGGGATAGTACTTAGGGCCTATGATAAACAACCATAAAAATACATGGATAATAGATGTGTTGTTTACATTTATTTGTTAATATAAAAACACGTGTATTTTTTTATAAGATATTTAAGTGATATAAGAAATTTTAATTAACGTTGTCACTACGCGACATCCATTAATTTTAATAAAAATGTCCAATTGTAGTTAAATGGATTTTAAAATGTCTACATAAAATATAGCTTTATTATATTTATTAACCTGACTGAAAAAATTGTCAGCCGCCGAACTGTTCCTTTCGTGCCGGAACCCGGGATTGAACCGGGGGCCTTGAGATACTAGTCGCCGCTCTCCAGAGCGACGCCAATGGTTATGCTTTCGGTAATTTATCATAAACAAGTATTCACATAATCCTAATCAATTTCAAAATTAATAAATCCATGGATAAGTTCATTCCAACAATCTTACCTTACCACAAACGGCGATCTCGTTTTTATGTGCATGCGCGAATTTCAAGGGTAGGTACCAGTCGAATAAGTTATGGCACTCCTGCTTGCGGTCCGCTAGAGTGGCAACGTCTGGTATCTCTCCGGATCGGGAGGTAAGATTAGAGCAGACAAAGTGCATGGCCGTCATTTCTGACACAACATTCGACCAGATGGTCCTGGTCGCCGGAACCGACCGCACCTTACCGGATGTATACCGCACACAGCACTTGTACGTATTGTTGATAAGATGTTTATTTTCCCATCCCTGGATGTCGATCGTGTCCCAGTTATTTTCAGACGAGGAGTTTCCGGCGACGGCAGACAACAGGACGATGTTGTTGTCAAAGTGTCGGACCTTTTTTAAAAGGGGTTTGAAAAGATCGATACCTTTGCCAATTATTTTCGGGTCCGGGGTATCAGTGGTTAATTCTAACATATCTGGATGGATCTGGAATTAAACAGATTTATACGGATTTTGACTGGAATTTGGAAAAAAAATCAACTTATCTGTCGGTAAAAAAAATGCTTGAAATGTTTATTTCTAGAGCTCATTGATACCTTGTTATTTATCAAGCAATTGTTTGGGTTTTAAACGCTTTTGAGATTGGTGTATACATTTTTCGATTTACGTCTAGAACGGTTTTGAAATTTGGTAATTACTTTTTTTAATTTGATTGTTCAATCCAGCCTGTCAAGTTTGTTGTTTAGTTACCAAAAAAGTACATAGCAATACGTAATCACTTGTGTTTTAAATATTAGCACAAACGTTTCATGGGCATTCCATGAGTGTAGCAAACATAATACGGATAGGGTATAAGTTTGCTTTGACTTAAGTTAAATGAACTCAAACCGATCCATTAAACGTGCAGCGCGTACGACAAAATATAGCAGTATTATAAAACATCTTTGGCGAACACACTAAAGGCTGCAGATGTAAAGAAAGTCAATTAAACGATTAAATAAAAGCACGGAAATATGGTATTATAATCTACTCTATTAAATAAACAAAATATAATGATATGCAATTTAAACGATAACACACGACATATCTCGGCCGGAGGTGTTTCATCGACCCTCATCGATTATTCAATAACAATGTATTGTTCATCACTGCATTGAAATGGTACACGTGCCTGTGAGTTGCATTCTGTCAAAGCAAAGTTGATTAACTTAGATCTACCATGAAGAATAAAAACATATAAGAAATGTCCATAATGGACATTATAACCTTCGGTTAATATACAATTTGAAGTGCAAACTAATAATTAAATTAAATATATAGTTGTTATGCATTTTGTTGTTGAGTTGAATGTCTAACATAAAATATATTTGTTTCGTTTGACCATAGTATTAATAATAAAAATAAACACAAAAAGTGAAGTAGACGCTTTCCAGTAAGACAACGTGATTTTGATGAAAAATATATGTATTCATTATATAACACACACTATCACACAATAAACAAAGATATATCAGAGTTTATTCAACACCATATATTAAGTAATACTATAATTTATAATTTGTCCAACTAAAAAAATTGTATACACTGTAATCACACGTACGGTAATGCTTTCCTTCCGTTCTAAGATGTCACGGGAGTAGTGCCTTGGATTGGTAACGCTATGAGCGCTTATCCAAATAAGCGGGTATATAAACACTGCGAACACGACCAGGAGCAACGCAACACAAAATTTGTCGCCCATTTGACAGGTTCTTGTAAGCATGTTAGCCCAGGTTATACTGGAACATATATGGACACCCAGTCAATTCTGTAACATGCAAAAACACACTGCGTATGCTGGCCCAGGTGTAAACTGGAACATATTAGAAAAAACTCGAACTGAGCATGTTGGTACAGGTTAATAATGGAACTTATAAGTACACTTGCCGTGAGCATGTTGAACGAAGTTCATACTTGACCATATATATGCAAATTCGCATTGAGCATATTTGCCGAGGCTAATACTGAAACATGTTATCATGATGCCCCAGCTTAATACTGGAACATGTAAAGACACACTCGCCTCAAGCATGCTGGCTCAGGTCAATGCTTAAACATGTTTAGACACACTAGCCGTAATCATGTTGGCCCAGATTAACACAAAACATGCATAGACACACTAGCCGTAATTATGTTGGCCCAGGTTAACACAAAACATGCATAGTCACATCAGCCGTAATTATGTTGGCCCAGGTTAACACAAAAACATGTTCAGACACACTAGCCGTAATTATGTTGGCCCAGGTTAACACAAAACATGCATAGACACACTAGCCGTAATTATGTTGTCCCAGGTCAACACAAAACATGCATAGTCACACTAGCCGTAATCATGTTGGCCAAGGTTAAAACAAAACATGCATAGACACACTAGCCGTAATCATGTTGGCCCAGGTTAACACAAAACATGCATAGACACACTAGCCGTAATCATGTTGGCCCAGGTTAACACAAAACATGTATAGACACACTAGCCGTAATCCTGTTGGCCAAGGTTAACACAAAACATGTATAGACACACTAGCCGAAATCAAGTTGGCCCAGGTTAACACAAAACATGTTTAGACACACTAGCCGTAATCATGTTGGCCCAGGTTAACACAAAACATGCATAGACACACTAGCCGTAATCATGTTGGCCCATGTTAACCCAAAACATGCATAGACACACTAGCCGTAATCATGTTAGCCAGGTTAACCCAAAACTTGCATAAACACACTAGCCGTAATCATGTTGGTCCAGGTTAACACTCAAACATGCATATTCACACTAGCCGTAATCATGTTGGCCCAGATTAACACAAAAACATGCATAGACACACTAGCTGTAATCATTTTGGCCAAGGTTAACACAAAACATGCATATACACACTAGCCGTAATTATGTTGGCCCAGGTTTACACAAAACATGCATAGACACACTAGCTGTAATCATGTTCGCCCAGGTTAACACAAAACATGCATTGACACACTAGCTATAATCATGTTGGCGAAGGTTAACACAAAACATGCATAGACACACTAGCTGTAATCATGTTGGCCCAGGTTTACACAAAACATGCATAGACACACTAGCCGTAATCGTGTTGGCCCAGGTTAACACAAAACATGCACATACACACTAGCCGTAATCATGTTGGCCAAGGTTAATACAAAACATGCACAGACACACTAGCCGTAATCATGTTGGCCCAGGTTAACACAAAACAGGCATAGACACACTAGCCGTAATCATGTTAGCCAGGTTAACACAAAACATGCATAGACACACTAGCCGTTATCATGTTGGCCAAGGTTAACACAAAAACATGCATACACACTAGCCGTTATCATGTTTGCCAAGGTTAACACAAAACATGCATAGACACACTAGCCGTAATCATGTTGGCCCAGGTTAACACAAAACAGGCATAGACACACTAACCGTAATCATGTTTGCCCAGGTTAACACAAAACATGCATAGACATACTAGCCGTAATCATGTTGGCCAAGGTTAACACAAAACATGCATAGACACACTAGCCGTAATCATGTTGGCCAAGGTTAACAAAAAACATGCATAGACACACTAGCCGTAATCATGTTGGCCCAGATTAACACAAAACATGCATAGACACACTAGCCGTAATTATGTTGGCCCAGGTTAACACAAAACATGCATAGTCACATCAGCCGTAATTATGTTGGCCCAGGTTAACACAAAAACATGTTCAGACACACTAGCCGTAATTATGTTGGCCCAGGTTAACACAAAACATGCATAGACACACTAGCCGTAATTATGTTGTCCCAGGTCAACACAAAACATGCATAGTCACACTAGCCGTAATCATGTTGGCCAAGGTTAAAACAAAACATGCATAGACACACTAGCCGTAATCATGTTGGCCCAGGTTAACACAAAACATGCATAGACACACTAGCCGTAATCCTGTTGGCCCAGGTTAACACAAAACATATATAGACACACTAGCCGTAATCCTGTTGGCCAAGGTTAACACAAAACATGTATAGACACACTAGCCGTAATCAAGTTGGCCCAGGTTAACACAAAACATGTTTAGACACACTAGCCGTAATCATGTTGGCCCAGGTTAACACAAAACATGCATAGACACACTAGCCGTAATCATGTTGGCCCATGTTAACCCAAAACATGCATAGACACACTAGCCGTAATCATGTTAGCCAGGTTAACACAAAACTTGCATAAACACACTAGCCGTAATCATGTTGGTCCAGGTTAACACTCAAACATGCATATTCACACTAGCCGTAATCATGTTGGCCCAGATTAACACAAAAACATGCATAGACACACTAGCTGTAATCATGTTGGCCAAGGTTAACACAAAACATGCATATACACACTAGCCGTAATTATGTTGGCCCAGGCTTACACAAAACATGCATAGACACACTAGCTGTAATCATGTTCGCCCAGGTTAACACAAAACATGCATTGACACACTAGCTGTAATCATGTTGGCGAAGGTTAACACAAAACATGCATAGACACACTAGCTGTAATCATGTTGGCCCAGGTTAACACAAAACATGCATAGACACACTAGCCGTAATCGTGTTGGCCCAGGTTAACACAAAACATGCATATACACACTAGCCGTAATCATGTTGGCCAAGGTTAATACAAAACATGCACAGACACACTAGCCGTAATCATGTTGGCCCAGGTTAACACAAAACAGGCATAGACACACTAGCCGTAATCATGTTAGCCAGGTTAACACAAAACATGCATAGACACACTAGCCGTAATCATGTTGGCCAAGGTTAACACAAAAACATGCATACACACTAGCCGTTATCATGTTTGCCAAGGTTAACACAAAACATGCATAGACACACTAGCCGTAATCATGTTGGCCCAGGTTAACACAAAACAGGCATAGACACACTAACCGTAATCATGTTTGCCCAGGTTAACACAAAACATGCATAGACATACTAGCCGTAATCATGTTGGCCAAGGTTAACACAAAACATGCATAGACACACTAGCCGTAATCATGTTGGCCAAGGTTAACAAAAAACATGCATAGACACACTAGCCGTGATCATGTTTGCCCAGGTTAACACTAAACATGCATAGACACACTAGCCGTAATCATGTTTGCCCAGATTAACACAAAACATGCATAGACACACTAGCCGTAATCATGTTTGCCAAGGTTAACACAAAACATGCATTGACACACTAGTCGTAATAATGTTGACCCAGGTTAACACAAAACATGCGTAGACACACTAGCCGTAATCATATTGACCCAGGTTAACACAAAACATGCATAGACACACTAGCCGTAATCATGTTGGCCCAGGTTAACACACAGGTGGTTAGCGTGTGGCAATGATATTAATTAGTGAAAACATCATTTTGAATGATAAATAATCATATTGTAACGAAAAATTTAATTTTATGAAAAAAAAAATTCACTATCAAATATATATATAGCAAGGTATTCAACTCGAAATCACCCGAAAGCAGGGTCCATCGCTTTGAACAGCCATTACTTCATCAATGTTTCCGATTTTCATGAACCCGGTCTTATTCAACGCAGAAATAAATCCCCTTTCTGGAAATGTATATATCTTGTTATATTTCTACACATGCTGGGTCAAATTTTAAGAAATAACACGATACACATATCGCGTAATGGTTGAAATCCATATATGAATGTCGGAAACCCTGTGTAAAAACTCTGTGCTTAGATCTACATGCCACACGCAAATGTTTTTTTAAACAACATCATAAACAAAGATGCTAAAGTTATATGGTCGGTACAATCATCAAAATAAGAGATATCGATGTTATTGCTTGGGAAACGATGTTGGCGAACAGGTGGGTAGCGTGTGGCTATAATATTAATTAGTGAAAACATCATTTTGAATGATAAATAATCATATTATAACGAAAAATTAACTTTTCTGAAAAAAAATATTTCACTATCAAATATATATATAACAAGGTATGCAACTCAAAATCAGCCCAAAACGGGGTGCATCGCTTTGAACAGCCATATCTTCATCAATTGTGCAGCGAGTTTCACGATCTCGGTCTTATTCAACGCAGAAATGAATTTCCTTTCTGGAAATGTGTATATCTTGCAATATTTTTACAAATGCTGGGTCAACTTTTAAGAAAGAACACGATACACAACACGCATGACCCAGATGACAGTGATCATGCATTCTTTATGAATGAAACTCCAGTTGTAAAGACACACCTCCGCATTTGACCAATGAAATCACTCGTATGTTTAAAATGTCAGTTAGTTGAAATGTATGTAAACAAAGGTTTCAAACGGCGCTTGACAGTTAGTCTTGATGCAGAATGTAACGACAAGAACGGTTATAATGTTTTTTCATACGTTTTATTGAATTATGGTATCGAACTACATGAACTTTGTAGGGAAGTTGCCTTTTACTCCGTGAAGATTTCAGTCTTAAAGACAGCATGATCACTGTCAACTGGGTCATTCGAGTTGTGTATCGTGTTATTTCTTAAAAGTTGACCCAGCATTTGTAAACATATTTCAAGACATAAACATTTCCAGAAAGGAAATTCATTTCTGAGTTGAATAAGACCGAGATCGTGAAACTCGCTGCACAATTGATGAAGATATGGCTGTTCAAAGCGATGCACCCCGTTTTGGGCTGATTTTGAGTTGCATACCTTGTTATATATATACATGATAGTGAAATATTTTTTTTCAGAAAAGTTAATTTTTCGTTATAATATGATTATTTATCATTCAAAATGATGTTTTCACTAATTAATATCATAGCCAAACGCTAACCACCTGTGTGTTGGCGGCCCGAGAGGACACTTTTAAATGCATTCAGCAGAATATTCTATAGAAAAACGTCATTAGCTTGACCAGGTAAGTAAAAATAAATAGAATAAGGTAAAAATGTCATAATTGTTAACATTTATATGACAATTATTATGGTTCAAGTATTTTTCGGATTTGCGTCAACTATGTTATGTGTTTACTTATTATCACGTTTTCTTTTGTTCACGTGCATTGCCTAAATGCCCAGCATATCTGTCAGAGTGTTTGCTTACTTTCAACGTTAACGATCCAGTAGTTAAATTCTTCATTTGCGTGTGTTAATGCTCGATGTGCATATAACAGAACAATGCTCTTTGATTGGTCGTCCAAAATTTAAATATCACAAACCATATTCAGTGGGTCTCATAAATATTGATAATGAGAAACAAAGAAATGTTACCACTGATACGATGTTTTTGCAGATATATTAGTTCGTATATTTATTTATAAATGTACGCTCACAACAAAGACATTGTAAGAGCACAAGTGCAGACTCATATAATACTGTAAAAAAAAGAATGTTGTATTATACGATAAAGTAAATGAATATAAAAATGCATTGTGTTTACCTTGACCGAGAAACAATTATAACAAACAATTTGCTGAAGCCACTAAGTCCCGCTGACGATGGCCTCCAAAGAAAAACGGAAAATTACTACACTGTGTAGCATAGTGCCGTCAGGAATCGTCTTATGACTGACTTGTCTTTATCGGATACGTTAACCCTATGTATAGTATTCGACATGCGTTACCACTAGTAAATGTCAAATTAGGCCCTTGAATGCGTGTTCTTGAGGATTTTAGGTATACAACGAATGTGTCGTTTGACTATGACAAACAACATTGAACTGAGATGCATAAGTGGTAAAGTAAAATGTGACTATATATTATTTTCACAACGCTAACTTATATGTTTGACTCTGACATACAACATCGACCTGAGATGCGTAAGTGGTAAAGTAAAATGTGACAATATATTATTTTCACTACGCTAACTTAAATATATATTCATTTTTTACCATGACTTTTTACGCGATTCCCGTAAGTTGTCAGCCGCCGATCTCCGCTCAGTAGGTATTGGCTTTGTTCATTTGATGTAATAAAACACAATGGAGACACAATGTAAAATACTGTGTTATATATATTAATAAAAAATGTTGTTCTTCACATTTGTATCGAACATGATCAAGATCGTTGTATTGCATTTAAATATTGAATATTAATGCGTAATACCTATTCAAAGTACCCATTACCACCACAGAATGAAAGTACCCATTACAACCACAGAATGTTATACTAGTGTCATTGAAAACAAACAACAGATGATCTCTCTGATTTAAAAAAAATGTACGCACAGATAAAGAATTTCAGCTCTTGTTATCTCAAACACAAAATTATCAAATGAAACGCCCGATGAAATACATACAGGTGTCATAACCAATCGAGCTGACAGCCCATGTAGAAGCTGACGTTATCATCAGGTAAATGGTGTATGCTGTAGAAGTATAACGCAATGACAATGCTGTGGCAGCTGATGAAACAGATGTGCTTGTTTTGTTGTAACATTTACATGTTATTCTCACACTAGCATGATAGTCTAGAAGGAGCGAAGTTCTTGATTGGGAAGTATTTTTCCTAATATGCTGATGATGTTCTACATTGTCTTGGGTTATAGAAAAATTGTGTTCCCAAGCAAATGGTTATGCCCACGGGGTCTAAATCTAAGATGGCCGCCAAGATGCCTGACCAAAAACCTAGGAAATACCTTTTTTCACAAATGGCACAAACAATATATATTTTCCATGATTTTGGTAAGTTTTTTTATTTAAGCTATTGAGAACATATTATTCTTATAATACAAATAAGTTTTTTGGTGAAATATTAAACATGTTATGAACAAATGATTATATCAATGAAAAATATGTACAAAAAACATGTTTTTTTCTTATGACATGTTTCAATGAGTACCTGAAAAAGAATTTAGATACAATTATCATCCTAATTACATTTTTACCTACCTATGGGACTTAGGAATAAAGATAGGAATAAAGATATTACATAGCTCATGTCAAAATGATCAATAACTGTGATATATAAGACAAGAAAATTGGGTGAGGTAAATTACAAATATAAAGGAAAAATGCCCATTGTGCATATTGATATATTTTGAGATAAGCTAGTCTTTTAACGTGTTATGTTTATGTATTTGGATATTTTTGATACTTTAAAGTGCATGCACATTGTTTTTAAACATAAAATACTTTTCGCTGAATTTTAATTGTAAAAGTAAAAAAAAAAACATTCATCAATAAAGAGCATAACAAATCTCACATTCAGTTCTAGAAGAAAAAGAGGCTCACACTGCAAGATTGGAAGGTTTCATTTGAATAATATGCTGAAGATAATATACATTATCTGTGGTAAAAGTTTTTTTGCTCCCATCGGATTTAAATCCAACCGGGCCGCCAAGGTGGCATCTCATAAATAAAGAAAATACTGTGTTTTCACAAATGGCATACACAGAACATAATTTCCACCGGTGTGGTAAGCTTTTGAATTTAAGAAATTTAAGACATATTATTTTTTGAAACAAATAAGGTTTTTGATAAAATAATATAATTAATTGAACACAACATGATTGAACACACGAACAATCAGTACACAAAATGATTTATTTTTACCAAAGATATATTTCAATTTGTACCTGAAAAGCAATCTGGATTATTACCATACTACATTCATAAACATCGAAGAAACTTAGGTATAATATGACATATTATTCAATCTGAATATAATTGTGATATGTACGACAGGAAAGTGGGTGGGGTAAATGACAAATCTGAAGAAAAAATGAATAATGTACTTGTTGATAAACTTCAGTCCCTACAAATACTAATTGGTTGCTAACACAATTGTAACGGCCATTTTAGCTAACAGCCGTCGATTGTTCCATCAAGGTATTAATGTGACTTAACTGTTCAATAACGTTCATTTTTAGCAAATTAATGTTTGGAATAATTTGAAAATGTTTGAAAACAGCATTCCTTTAAAATGTATTATTTGTTAGAACTGAAGTTTATCTTAACATACGTGTTTCTTAACTCGACGTTAAAGTTTTTGACAATCGTAGCCTGTCAAGCTGATCAAACAGAAAAATGGTGTTCATTAACTCATTCGGATAACTAAGACATCCGTTGATAAGAGGCGTTCATGCCACATGTGTGCCGGTGTACAAGATCCAGAAAACGCTTACTTTATTGGCCGCGTAAATTGTAAGTTTTGTGTTAATTTTCATAATCATCAAAACTTTTCAACAATAGACTATAGATATCATAAGGTATGTGCATAAATTGAAACGTTATTATAGGGCAAATCTGCTCCCCCCCCCCCCCCCAACTAAAACAAACTTTGTAAACACGAAATTACACACGTTTTAACAAAACAGAAATGCTGACGATTTTCTAAAATTAAGGTGTATGTATATTTTATTGCCTGAATAGAAAAGACACAAGTCACACAAAACACATCACCGTCGGTCAGTATTCGATTACGATTAAAATACACGGAATCCTCTAAATTCTGAACGAATTCAACTGGTAAAATTAACCCATTACTATATACGTATATTTTTCGGCGTAAGCTGTATTAAGCCAGCTTTTCACCTTAGCCTGACCTTTGTTAGCGTCCAATAGAATTCAAATAAAACTTCCCGCGGCCAAGTACAGATGAATACACTTCATTGACTGCATTGGCTGATTTGAGAATACGACCAGAACATTGGAAACATGTCCGCGTCTTTGTAACACTGTTTTACTGCGTGTTCAGCATGAAGCAATTTTATATCTAATGAGAAGGCTTAATAGATAGAACAGTTTTATACTCAATCTCGACATCAATACAGTTTGTGCGTCCACCTTTTATTTTCAGAAGATTTTCAGCGCGAGAACGTTTGCAATTAAAGGCTATTTTCTCATATTTATTACTAACTTCCATATTCCTGTCAACATGTTAACATGTTAAAGTATAGAGAGCAGTGGAAGCGAAGACTCACTTTAATGCATTGCATTTCAACTCGCGAGGTATATCGGGTCAATTTGCGGCCACTGTGTGTGAATGTCAGAGTTTACATACAGGTCATCGCTGCGTCTCTACCCTATGTGCTGATCGGAGTTCGCGGCCAAGAAAATAATCGTTACATAATAAAGACGCTATAGCGTGAACTAGGTGAACTGGATTTTTTTTTAGACCAGACAGATGTTAAATGAAGATATCCAGCGATATCATATGGTATGTCAATAATAGATTCTTAATGTACAACAATACCATGATAAATATTATTTTTAATTAATTTAACAAGAATTATGCCATCATATTGACAAATGAATTAAGCATGAGCGCAATGATTCTCGATACTGTTAAAAATCGAATCAAATAGCAACGCCAGACAAACCACTAAAACAGGTTTGTTCGAAGAACGCGCGTATAAATATTTAAAATATATACGGATACTTCGCGTGTGGCCGGTTGACTCATCTGTTTTAATTTCACTTCCATTCTTCTTTCGGTTTTCTGTTTTGTATCTATACGTTTATGACCAGCAATATGTAATAATGTAAAATAAGCCGCGAAAACTCCGCGTATCATCCCGTACTGCATTTGCTGCAGCTAAGAACTGCACAGAAAAAGACATTCGCTATCTTTGATCTCATTCATTGAAGTCTTTACCTTTCATTAACTGCAACCACAATCAACGCCGTATATCTTTTTAAAAAATATTTCTTGTTTCTTTTAAGTGTGCTGTGTGCAGCAACTAGTACACAACACCTGTACACTTACATGTCATATATACAAACAACGGACGTGTAAGGAGGTTAGAATTGAGCGGGGGATCGAGCCTACGATCCTTACAACCACAAAAAGAACGAGATCACGACCGAGCTACAGCGCTTTGGCATATTTTTCTCACGTGACTAGATCGAGAACGGTCGTGTTTTTCGAACTCTCATAAAAAAATTAGAATAAATGTTTTTTTGGTAAAAAATAAGCGTACAAAAGTGAATATTTATGTTGCAAGTGATGGATTATCATGTGGCAATATAAGATAATATGCCAAAAAAATCAAGGAAGTAAGCGAAACGATCGGAACAGTAGTGGGAATAGTGGTGGTGTAGTACAAAAGCAAACAGTGTAAACAAAGAGGCCCGTCAAGTGATTGGGACGCATCATTAAGTGGATTAAGTGAATTATTAAATCAAACTAACTCTGTCCTATATGGCAACGATACAGAACTAAGTCAGACGGTGGATTCCTGTGAGGTGTTTGTTTGTGGGGATGCATCTATAGGTCGTGGGAAAATGTCGAGTGACCGGGGGCAACCCTCCATCAATGCTCTAACTGAAACAATACAGTTGTTGGTACAGCGCGTCGTGCCCATTGAAAAAAGCTAGACGGTATCCAGTCGATAGAGAAGAAGGTGACCGATTTTGAAAAACAAATTCGTAAAGTAAGGGTTGCGATCGAGGACCGTGCTAAAGCAACTGAAGAGCGCGTAAACCGACTAGAGGACAGGGTAGAGCTCGTCGATATGGGTTCTAACATGATGAGCACTAGAGTCAGCGACCTGGAGTGGCAGCGCGACGAGTTGCAGGCAGAGGTCACCTACCTTCATTCTCAGTCAATGAGAAATAATCTCGTATTTACAAACATTGCAGAGGACAATTTGTCGGGCAATGAGACCGCAGAGGTGACGGAACGGAAGCGGCGGAAACATATGCAGACAGCACTGAAGCTTTCTGAGGACATAACCGATTCCATCAGGTTTGAAAGAGTTCACCGCTCTACTGGCCACCCATTAACCGGTAAAACTAGGAACATTGTGGCCAAGTTTACATATTTCCAGGACCGCGATCGTGTTCGTAGGGCATGGAAGCATCTCAAAGGTACCAATTACTCCATGTATGAGCAATTTCCAAAGGCGGTATCTGACAAGCGCGGGAAACTAGTTAAACAGATGAAATATGCTAGGGACAAAGGAAAACGTGCGTTGCTAGTGTACGACACCTTATATGTGGACGGCAAACCAGTCAGTGACTAGGAGGACGATGTGGGTGAACTTTCAATTATATCTTGGGACGTCCATGGACTTACAAAGGTGAAACAACAATCATCTAATTTTGTTAATATTATCGCTTCTTCTGACATTTTCTTCCTTTACGAATCATGGGCTAATTGTAATAGTGATATTTCTGTAACGGGCCTCGGTTGATAATGTTTTGAATAGTCACGGTTTTAAATTGTTAGATCTGTGCAAATCTACACTACTACTACTACTACTACTACTACTACTACTACTACTACTACTACTACTACTACTACTACTACTACTACTACTATTACTACTACTACTACTACTACTACTACTGCTGCTGCTGTTTTTGCTGCTTCTGCTGCTGCTACTACTACTACTACTACTACTATTACTACTACTACTACTACTACTACTACTACTACTACTACTACTACTACTACTACTACTACTACTACTACTACTACTACTACTACTGTTAATACTACAACTACTACTATCGCTACTGCTACTGCTGTTACTGCTCCTCCTCCTACTACTGCTACTGCTGCTGTAGTAGTAGTAGTAGTAGTAGTAGTAGAAGTAGTAGTAGTAGTAGTAGTAGTAGTAGTAGTAGTAGTAGTAGTAGTAGTAGTAGTAGTAGTAGTATTAGTAGTCGTAGTAGTAGTAGTAGTAGTATTAGTAGTAGTAGTAGTAGTAGTAGTAGTAGTAGTAGTAGTAGTAGTAGTATGTTTTGTTATATCAGAACTTGCCTTTAGGACGTTTTCAAATATTCCATCCATATAATCCGCGTCTGTGATTGGCCGATTATCTTGTGCGCACAATATAGCGATTGCGTTTTCAAGTCTCAAAAACAAAGAGACGGGAAAACAGAACTTGTGTTTTACGCTCCAAAAAAAAGACGTGAAACAGAACTTTTGTTTTCCCGTTGCCAAAAAAATAGTAACTCCTGAAAACAGACTTATTTTGTGTTTCCCGAGTTATGTTGTTTTTTTTTTGGCGACGGGAAAACATGACTTGTGTTTTCCCGACTCTTTTTTTGGAGCGGTGATGTCACCTTAGTGCCACCGTAGTATTGATATCCTTGCTTGCCATGTATGTGATATTTTTAACTGGATTTTAAATTCAGGGTATTACCCTGTTAGCTGGATGGAAGGTTTAATAATACCACTACATAAAAAGGTGATAAAAACGAGGTAAAAAATTATCGTGGTATTACGCTTGTAAGTTGTTTGTCCAAGCTATTTACTACTGTTCTAAATAAACGAATTGAGAAATTTTGTACAGACAATAACAGTGTTTCGGATGCTCAATTCGGATTTCGCAAAGGACGTAGACCTAATTTTTATTTTACATTCTCTTGTTCAAAAATATCTTAATGAAAATACGAGGCTCTATGTAATTAACGTTGACATGATGAAATGTTTTGATTCTATTTATAGAAATGCACTTTGGCTAAAAATGTATAAAACAGGTATTGATGGTAAAGTACTTAGAATTGTTAAAGACATGTATCAAAAAGTAAAATCTTTTGTGAAGGTTTGGTCATTCTTATTCTGAATATTTCAACTACGCTGTTGGTTTACGGCAAGGGGATGTGATGTCACCCCTTTTGTTTTCATTATTTGTTGAAGATTTTGAGATTTATCTGCAGTATGACATTAACGCAGGCTTAAGTATTGATGATATTATTGTGATTTTATTGTTATTCGCCGATGATATGGCTATTATAGGTAAAACCCCTAAGGAAACTCAAAGGCATTTAGATCTTTTGTTTTCATAGTGTTTCACATGGGGTCTAACTGTAAATATCACAAAAACTAAAATAATGGTTTTCCGAAAACGCGGGGCGTTATTAGCAAACGAAAAATTGATCTATAATAGCCAGCCAATCGAAGTTGTAGATGATTTTAACTATCTAGGTACTGTTTTTAATTACACAGGGAACTTTTGTAAAAACATAGAATATGTCAATGGAAAGGCCTTAAAAGCTTTAAATGTTCTTTTCTGCAAATGTAACGACTTTGATCTCTCGCCAAAAACATTGTGTCAACTATTTGATGCATTTGTAACACCAATACTTAACTATTCTTGTGAAGTTTGGAGATATACGAAATAAAAAGAACTAGAAAGAATCCATCTTAAATTTTGTGAAAGATTATTAAGAGTAAGAAGTAATACGTGTTCTGCTGCAGTATATGGTGAACTGGGCAGATATCCACTCTATATCCACAGATACATCAGAATAAATAAGTATTGGTTTAAAATTGAAGACACTGATAATATTATATTAAGTGTTGTTTATAATGAAGCTTTTAAAGACTGTATTAGTGGAAAGAGAAATTGGGTAACCAATGTAAAAAATCTCCTTAATAATTATGGATTTGCATACGTGTTTGAAAATCACCAGTTTGTTAACAAAAATACATTTCTCAGTGAATTTAAATACAGAGTCATAGATTGTTTTAAACAAGATTGGTTGCGCACACTTGAAAGTCCAGTTTTATTATTGTACAAAGAGTTTAAAATATCGTTTGAATATGAAAAATATTTAGATGTCTTACCCAAAAGTCTGAGATTTTACTTCTGAGGATTAAGAATTTCAAGTCATCCATTGAGAATTCAAACGGGTAGGTATAGTAATAATCGCATAGCAAGGAAAGATAGATATTGTACTTTTTGTAACTCACGTGACATTGAAGACGAATACCATTTTATGTAAATATGCCCTTGTTATAACGACATCAGAAAAAAATACATAAAAACTTATTATTTAAAGCGACCATCAGTATATAAATTTCTAAGCCTAATGAAAACATGTTCTAAAGAAGAAGTTGTTAAGTTAGCTGTTTTTGTGAAACAAGCTCTTTTAATTAGGACGTCTATATTGAATGTTGTTCAGAATACGAATACGTCCAACTGAATTGTAATGTTACACGGCTTTGATTTTGTGCTTGTCTATTTGTTTTGTATAATTGTATGTATATAATAAAATATACATAATACGAATACCACCAGCTGAATTTTATGTTCCGCTGGTTTGATTATGTTTGATTGTGTTTAATTGTTTATTTTAATGGTTTGTGTAATTATATTTACGCAAGAAGTGTTAATTTAATTGTATTTATGCTAAGTACGAAACTGGGTTATTGTAGTTATGTTATGTGACATATCTTATGTACTCACTTATTAAATATATTTGTGCATAATATATGTAAGATAACCAATTGCCATTTACTGTCTGAATGTTAAATTTGGCGCCAAATTTATTCCATACATATTTCGTGAGCTATTTCTTTCTATTATAATTTAATCATTATGATACACAGCATTTGTTGATGTAAGTTTATTTCCCATACATGCTAATAGCTGATTGCCGCTCTGTTGCACACACACTATGAAAATATTCGAGTGTTTCCTGTATTAATTGTTTTGTGTTTACCCACCAATGTCACCAATTATGTTATGTAGTATGTACAACTTTAAAACTGTATAATCTCTTTCTTTTCACATGACCCTTCGATATGTTTATTATTACATGGTTTTGACTGACGATGTACTATGTACAAGTCGTAATAAAATTTCTGTTCTGTTCTATCTCGAACTGTAAGTGCGTACTATTTTGTTTGATTTTGGAACTGTTTCGTTAAATGGTGTACGGCTTATGATTCCAAAATGTAGGTGTCCTCGAACTCATGATATAATACAAACAACCACCATCACAATCACACGAACTCAAATTAGGAGTATATTAATAAAAATCCCCACGTAATATTTAGCGACAAATGCCAAAAAATCAATTTAATAATATATAACACCTTCTAATAACCGACACAGCTCAAGCCAGGGCAATTATTTTAACGTTTGTTTTATACGCAATATTAAGTTAAGCGTATATCATTTGACTTTGAGAATTAAGAGTTTACAGATAACCGAACAGCATGACGCATACCCAGTTTTCTTATACAATATAAAATGCTTTTAACTCAAATTTGCCTTAAATACTTATTTAAATAAACATTTTAAAAAAACATTCTCAGTTTGAAATGGGACAAGCACATCAATTAACAAAAAATAGCAATTTAGGAATTATTATTTTTTAACCATTACACAAATTGTTAACGTCATATCGCTCCATATATTGGTTTGTCTGCGTATTACTGCTTTGATCATTAAACTGATTATTTATATTGCATATGTACTTTCGTAACGATTGACTTTAACATTTTCATATTATTTGCGTGTTCGATTATAAAATGTGTATTACAAATTGCTTTCGATCGAACGCATAAATATGAACCATCGATTCATGGCATAATTGTTGAAACAAATAAAACGCCGACAAGCAATATTGTTTGAATGATGACAACGCAATAACTTACATAGACAATGACTATAATCTTGTCCAGTGTAAATATAGTGGAGTTTCTGTTTTATTAAAAAAAAAAAGACAAAAAACAATGATCCATAGGTAATATTAAAGGGATTGAGTTGAAACTTAGTGTAGCGACAGACAACCTTGCAGCCATGTGTTAAGTGCAAAGACCATACACCCGTCTGTATTAATTACAACGTTAATGATCTTTATTTAATTTTAAAATTACTTCTTCAAACTACTATCTTCTGTAACAATAGGTAACACGTTTAAATATCGACTTAAATGCAATGTTTATACATGTTTATAAGTGATGTTTTAATTAAATGCAGTTTTCATCAATTAACCAATTATTGAAAGTCATGATGACATGCGCATATTCCGAATTTATTTAATGCTTTCCGGTGGTTTATAAAAAAATATCAGTGAATTAAAACTGATAATTTCACTGTTTCAAACAGTGAAATTATCAGTGAGAATTATCGAAAATGACGTCATTATCCCAGCAAAATTCTTTAGTTAAACTCTTAAATAATGTATATAAACTGTGAAAAATGCATTAAATAAAAAGAAAATTTGTTGGATTCGGTGGATTATCGATTTTAATTCACTGGTGATCATAGAAAAAATATTATTTTCTATGATCACTCGTGAATTAAAATCGATAATCCACCGGATCCAACAAATATCCTCTATGTAATTCTTGTGTATACCTATCCGTATCACTTGCACTGGTTGGACTAGTTAATGACGTCAAAAAATATGCAAAATGTGCCGTCTTCTACAAAATCACAGCTGTATGGATCTGATTTATGATATTTAATGATACATTGTAAATTACAATAAATCTGTGGGTTGGTTTTACATTGTAATGAGACCGGTCACAGGTGGTTAGCGTGTGACTATGATATTAATTTGTAAAAACATCATTTTGAATGTTAAAGAACCATATTCTAACAAACAATCAACTTTTCTGAAAAAAAAAATAACTATCAAATATATATATATATAAATAACAATGTATCCAACTAAAAATCACCCGAAAAACAGGGTGCATCGCTTTGGACAGTCATAACTTCATCAATTGGGCAGCGATTTTCATGAACCCGGTCTTTTTCAACGCAGAAATGAATTTCCTTTCTGAAAATGTATATATATTGTTATATTGCTACGAATGCTGTGTCAAATTTTAAGAAATAACACGATACACAACTCGCGTGACCTTGACGGCGATCAGACAGGATTCATGAATGAAATCTAAGACACACCTTCGCATTGGACCAATGAAATCACTCGTGTTTTTAAAATGTCGGTTAGTTGAAATTTATGTAAAAAGGTTTCAAACGGCGCTGGACAGTTAGTTTAGATGCATAATGCAACGGCAAGCACGGTAAGAATGTTTCTTTCATACGTTTTATTGAATTATGGTATCGAGGTCCGTGAACTTTGCAGGTAAAATGCCCTTTACTCCGTGAAGATTTCAGTCTTGAATCCTGTCTGATCGATGTTAAGTAGGTCACGCGAGTTGTGTTTCGTGTTATTTCTTAAAAGTTGACCTAGCATTTGTAAAAAAATATTGCAAGACATGTACATTTCCAGAAAGGAAAATCATTTCTGAGTTGAATAAGACCGAGATCGTGAAACTCGCTGCACAATTGATGAAGATATGGCTGTTCAGTTGATTTTTCGTTATAATGTAGTATACCCCACCCTTAGGTACGGGCAATGTTAACTTTATTCATTGTCGTCCAAGTGCCCGTGTCAGGATGGCACTTTCAATAATGTGAAGAACACAGTTTCACGGTTTCAAACTCTTGTTTTAATAGATATTTCAATTATTCCATACGCATCAGTTCTCATATAAACAAAACATCATTGAACAGTATTACAAGTTTAATCATTCCGATAAACTTTCATAATAAATTAAAACTCTCTGGAGTTCCTAACGAAGCGCTCATTTAATCGGACAAAATAACGCTTAACATCTTTGGAATGGTGAATGATGCCATACGAAGATATAGTACTCTAATTTTAAATGAAGAGATAAATAGATTTTACAGGAACTTTCAAAAAGTGATCTGAACTGATCTTGACAGATAGATGCAAAAAGTTGTTTATCGGCGCTATTTATACCTGTCGCCAAGCACTTAGGATTTAGTTCTGCGTGATTCTGCGCACCAACCAATGAAAAATGTCTTAGGAATTTGGCTAAGCCAATCATAACGACTTAGGATTGCGACACCCAATCAAATGCATTTAGGAATCCTAAATCCTAAACAAAGTTCTATAGCGGCAAACATTCAATAATAAAATTATATTTTAACTAACAAAAAAAAAACACTTTAGGAGCATATATAGATAAGCGAAACATTCTTCATCTAACAATAAACAAATATACTTCTCTCTGACCTTAACATAAATGCAGTTATTTCAGAGAAGAAATATTGCGGTATAATATATCCTAAATATTTCAACAGCTGAAAAGTGCTTTTTAGAAATGGCGAATTTTACACAAATAACAACATATATCAACATTTAATGTCTATAAAATAGTGTCTTAAAGTAACTTACAGTCGTATTATTATAATTATACAATGTGAAGTCACTTAGAAATGAATATAACCAAAAGAATCATTGCAAGATGACGGTTGGACTAGATTCCTTGAAGTTCGGACATTGACAGTAAGTTTTGGAATTAAAGTTCTGTTTATTATCATTAGATAAAACATATTTAAATGATTACTCTATCAGTTAATATAACAATTTAACACTTTAACCATTATCTTGTGTATGGGATAGTGTAATGGTTGAGTAAATGATAATATAAACTAGAAATGGCGCGGCAGAGGCCGACGCGTATCCCCACGTCGCATATTTGACCCAGGGGCGCCCCAGGGTTATAAATGGGGCCATGCATAGATGAGATTGACCGTATTGTCATAATAGAAGTTCAGTATCAATTAGAAGTGAATCGGTGTAGAAAAAAGAAGTTATGGTAAAGGCAATTTTGGGTGGGTGTGGTTTATGTGGGCGGGGCGCCCCAGGGTTGGTAATGAGGCCATGCATAGTTGAGATTGACCGTATTGTCAAATGAGAAGTTCAGTATCAATTTGAAGTGAATCGGTGTAGAAATGAAGAAATTATAGTAAAAGGCAATTTTGGGTGGGTGAGGTCTATGTGGGCGGGGCGCCCCAGGGTAGAGGTTCAGTATCAATTTGAAGTAAATCCGTGTAGAAATTAAGAAGTTAATGTAAAATAACATAAAGAATGAGTGATAATCTCTGACCTGGCCCCACCCCAACCCCCATATTTTTTTACCAAGGGGTCAGATAAAAATGTCAAATAGTGCAGGGTCGCACATATGCTCATAGCTACAATGTTTGTAAGTTTCACGGTTCTAGTGCTAATAGATGAGGAGGAGATAGTGGCCAGGACGGACGGACGGACAGACTGAGATCAATAAAATATCCCTACTTTTTCTCCGAAAAACGTGGGGATAACAATAGCAGTTTGTTTACATTATGAAATAACAGATAATAAACAAGTTAATGAATATTCCAGGGCCTTACATTTATATTATTATTTATCATTTAAAATGATGTTTTAACTAATTAATATCATAGCCACACGCTAACCACCTGTGAGACTGGTCAGAAATTGCGCAAAATGAAGTGTTTATTTATAAATTATACACATTTGAATTTAAAATTATATCACTTGTGCACATATCATCCGGGACAAGCTAAGTTCTTCATAAAGCGAAAAATGTAATTGTTTTTACCTTGACCATGGTATTACAGACAAACATATGGAGTAAAATAATAAGCAAACAAAAACCAAAGCTTCAAAAAACATCCGGCTATTTGGCAAAACAAATCACGAAATAACACGGAACGACGTATTAAATTCAAAATCGGTGCCTCAAAATGTAGCAATAAAGTTAACTCTTTACTTGTGTACCCTGAATTGTATCTTATATCCTATATCATATATCCTAATATCTTATTATATTATAATTTTACCGTTGATGTTTATTTTTAACGTTGAACCCGTATGGAGCACAATTGCAACACGCTTAACTCTTTACGTCAAACGCTTCAACATAAATTATTTCGAAACTTACCTTAGTATTTTTGCTCTTTTTAACTGTCAAAGTCGTGTTCTATCGATCTCATAATTTAATGCGATGTATCGCTTAATTTTTTTTTACATAAAATGTTCATATCTTCAATCTTTTATGTATAAAAAAACATGTTGCGATTGAAACAAAAACTTCTTATATTAATATTATTGTTTTTATTACTTTTATAATTAAATTCACAACAGCCTTGTCTTATTATTGATTTATCACAAGTCAGAAACTTATTGAGTATCAAAATCATGCTAAGTATGGTAACCCCTCTGCTTACGTTCGTTAACAGTATGTGTATCGAAATATACCCGTCGTTTAAGTGAAATTCGGTTGTTTCTTTATTTGTTTACTAAACACACAAACAGAAAAGTAACCGCTGCAAACAAATGACAAACACAAATATATTAAAATATTAACAACTTACACGTACGATTCGTATTGCTGCGCGGAAAGCTAAGTAACTCCCTAGAGTTTCGGATCCACACGTTTAAGACAATTGTAATATACAATAACCTGGGTTATTTTACAGCCGAATGACATTTACGTTCAGAGATGTTCAGCAAATCAAACTCCTCGGTCACGTTACCTTAAACGGATGATATCATATCAGAACTGTACTCTAGATTTGAAAACATAACTTGATGATCGATCGAATTATTACAGCTGATACATTTTATTTTATTCACTGTCTTTAAAATGCAAGTTGTTGTCTCATTAAAATTTTAGATGGTGCTATTACAAACAGCATAAATTATTTCCCAATCAATATAATGGGAAAACTCGTATCACGCTGTGCGTGATTCTTGTGTATGGGAAGCATTGTGATGTTAGCTATTAAAGTTTGTTGTCGCTCCGATAATTGTAGTAGTAGTAGTAGTAGTAGTAATAGTAGTAGTAGTAGTAGTAGTAGTAGTAGTAGTAGTAGTAGTAGTAGTAGTAGTAGTAGTAGTAGTAGTAGTGGTAGTAGCAGTGGTAGTCGTAGTGGTGGTGGTGGTGGTGGTGTTGTGGTGGTGGTGGTGGGGGGGGGTGGTGGTGGTGGTGGTGGTGGTGGTGGTGGTGGTGGTGGTGGTGGTGGTGGTGGTGGTGGTGGTGGTGGTGGTGGTGGTGGTGGTGGTGGTGGTGGTGGTGGTGGTGGTGATGGTGGTGGTGGTGGTGGTGGTGGTGGTGGTGGTGGTGGTGGTGGTGGTGGTGGTTGTGGTGGTGGTTGTGGTGGTGGTGGTGGTAGTAGTAGTACCTGCTTTGACCAGCTATATATATGCGTACAGAATATTTACGCATGTTACGCAAAATTCGATTGGCTGACTAACTCGGGATCTCGAGATAGCGAAAATTCTCTCCTCTTTTGTATTACGCACTCTGCCTTTATTTACTGCTCCGCTCTTTTTTTGATTGCACTCCGCTTTTATTTTGTTGTGCACTCCTCTTTTTTCTAAGCTATGTCGAGGCCACGAGATAGATTAAAGAGGAGAGCAATTTAAAAAACGAGAAGTGAATGTCGACTCTATGCCACCGTACTTATGCTATGCCATCAGCTAGCTTAAACAGATGTATCGCATTTGCAATTATTTTAATGAAATTACTCGAGTGTTTTTCAAAGATTCAAAGATTTGACTTTATTCAGATAAGAAAGCCACAAAGATACGCATTTTATTCAGATTAAAAGTTTGAACAAGTTAAAATAAGATTTGGTGAACGATTTGGCCTGAAGATTTACACAGAAAACCAAACGTGGCACTACGGCGGAAGTCATAGAGCTTGATTTAATTAGATATTTGAACTTTTAAGCCTTATTACGACCTAAGGCATCGAAACCGGTTTCATAGAAATAATCCAATCTATACTTGAAACAGTTATGCTGAATGTTTAAGTTCTAATTTTTACAATACTGGCCTTAACCTTGCAACAAGTGTCATGCTGTTTATGTTTTTGGTAGATCATTTGGCAAAATATTTGAAATTTAAAAATGTGTGTTGAACATTTATTTTCCTGTTAAAAATCTAAAGGACATACTTCCAAAATTTAACATTTGACTATTGTCTTTATTAACCATAGACTTATGGGTCAGGTTTTTTGTTTTAGCACATTGCTGAACACGTTTTCTTAATTATCTGAAAATCTATCGATGTTTTTGAAAGATAAAGTTAGGCCGGTAAATGATTTTGCTACCCGACACCTCGGCAGGTCATTTCTTTTTTCGCGTATAATAAACGTTATAAAATGGCATTTAAGTAAAATATTACATCATGCTGATTTCTTAAATAACATATCTGTTGACGGTTTCCGTATGCTATATGTTAAATCAAAGTACTGACAGTACTGGTGTGACGATGCTTTTGAAGAGGATTGATATAAAAGCATCTATTTAAGTTTATCTACATCGCCACAATTGTGTATGTGGGTACGAAAATTTTGGGTAAGTAAAAAATGGGTACGAACATTTTGGGTACAAAAATTATGTAAAAATATGGGTACGAAAAAAGATTTGGTTACGAAACAAAATTTGGGTAGGAAAAACAAATTGGGTAGGAAAATAAAATTTGGGAACGAGCAAAAATGTGGGTAAAAAAATTGGGTACGAAAACAATTGGGTACGAAAAATGTAGGGTACGAGAAAACAATTGGGGGTACGGGGAAGTAGTACCCGTGGGGAACTTGATCCATTCAGCGAAACTGGGAGGCGGGCTACATTCTCGATCAAATATAACAAGAAATATTTTTAAAAAGATATTCGACGTGTATTTTCTGTACCACTTACCTTAAAAAAACGTTCTCTTACAGTAAAACATTTGTGGGTCATAACATTACGTTTCAGCATATAAATTGAAAACTTGACATGCTCTTTAATTACACCATGCTCTTTAATTTCACATGTATATCATACCAAACTTTATATTTCGTTGTTTCCTTTCCTAAGTTAATGAAGCTATGTGTACGGACGTGATTTCACACGCCCATGTGCATGAACATATATTTTTTCTCTTTTGATTATTGTTTTTTTCTCTAATTCAATAAGCTTAGGCATGTTTGTTCGTTAAGTACGGCAATAATTTCATGATAATTCCCGAAAGTAGGTATGAGCACATAGTCGTAAGAGCACTTGAATACGTGAGTTCGCACATGAACACATAGTAAGGTTAACTAAATCTCCGCGATATGACATAATATGTGTTTAAAACATCAAACAACATCAACAAACGAATGAGTGATCAAACATAGTATGTGCACTGATGCGGCTCTGTAATTTCTGCTTATTTATTTATTAGATATGCAAAATGAGAAAGCACGCATAAGAGCGAGTTTCACAGATGTCATACGGTTATTATGCTGTTTATATACCATAGTCGCTACAACGTTTACAAATGGCAGGTTCGAAATAATTCGTTTTCTTTACTTTAATGATCGCGTTGAAAGTTAATTATACACGTTTTAATTTGCAATTTATTTACTGAACACGACAAATTACAAATACAATACAGAAAATTCATAGTTGTTTCATTGATCTATAAACATATAATATATTGAATATAACTGATTTGAAATTAACGTTTTCAAACTTTCATTAAATCTTTTTCCCAGAATATGCTGTCCTATTTATGGCTGAGCTTCCTATACCTTTATCAATGATAATCAGCGAGGTATGCCGATTAGAAAAATAGATCTATCTCAATCAGTCCGGCTCGGTCTTTTACGTAGGTCGCCATTGAGAAGAATTTTTTCATGGTTTGATAACTTAGACGAGCTGCTTCGCAGCATCATCAATAAGAAATGCTGCTAGATGGTAGTTGGGTATTTGCATGTGATTTGACTTTGTGTTTATGGAACAGAAATTTTTTAAAGCATGTTAATAATTTTTCCATTCCAATCACGAATTGGTGAGCATATTAATTAAGCGGTAAGAGTTGCTCCGAGTCCAGGTTGTGCACCGTGTCTGGTTCCATAATTGTTTTGAAATGGATAATATCATTTTTGTTGACCGTTTGTCGTTGCATTATTACATTTGTGCACAGTCGGTCTTAACAAATGTGCATGTATTGCAAATTGAAGAGTTGTATGAGTTATCTTACATAGCAAAATGTATATGGTATAGAGGTAAATTGTAAAATATTGCATTTTGCGGAAAAATTATACAGTATTATAAGGATAATTACATCTTCAAATACTATACAACTCAACTGAACAAACCCGACTGTCCTTGGAGGTAGTCTCCTTCAAGATATTACCGGAACGATCACAAGTGGGATTCGCATGTTATTAAAATTATTGCAATTTTCTACTACTAACCTTTCATATATTAATTAATTTTAGCATTTCGTACAGCGGAATAGGAAACCATTCATTAACCTCAATAATGTAAACGTATACAATAATTTATAAACAAATAGTGATTAAGTGGTCTGTTATGGCGTAATGGCGTAAAAAGAAGTTCACAATCTGTCAAAAAAACTGATATAAATATTAGTTACTGTTAGTCTAGAAGTTGCTTTAACAATTTTGTTTATAAAATAAGTCTAACTTAATCTAAAGAACACAATTTATGGAGAGTGGAAAACTCCAGTGACACAAATGTAAAAAATAAGAAGTTTTTACAAAAGATCTTTCAATCAAAAGAGTCTTTCTAATTTAGGAAATGCCAAATAACAAGGTTGCCATGGAAACAGTTTCATAGCACAGTAGTCTGCTAAATACACCAAAACACAGTAGGTTAACTTGGCTTATCAGTAAAGATCAAAGATAAGGCTCTACAGTGCATTAGTACATGTACAGTTATTTTATGACATAGGTTTATAAAATTGCGTGCAAACTACTGTCTTTATGTACACCACATTTTATGAAAGAAGTCCCAGGTTTATACAAGGGAGTTAACTATTAGTGAACTATTAGAAAGTATGTACAGGTTATCTTTCTTTAACATTAAGGCTTATCAGAACTAGACTGTTCAAATGCTTTCTGTTCAAACTGCCCCACCCCCTGGCGGCCATGTTTTCCCACCGATCTGGACCATTTTCGAACTCAACCGTCGTATCCAGATTTTCGAACTCGTCCGAGATATCAATGAAACCAATGTTTTGACCAAGTTTCATGATGATTGGGCAAAAATTGGGACTTCTAGAGTTTTCACAAGGTTTCTCTATAGCCATATAAGGAATACTGCCCCGCCCCCTGGCGGCCATGTTTTTCAACGAACCGGAACCATTTTTTAACTCAACCAACATATCATTTAGACAAACATTTTGACAAAGTTACATGAAGATTGGGCATGAAATGTGACTTCTACAGTTTTCACAAGGTTTTTCTCTTTTGACCCAGTGACCTAGTTTTTGACCCAGCATGTCCCAGTTTCGAACTCAGTCAAGGTATTAATAGGACAAATGTTCTGACCAAATTTCATGAAGATCGGACAATAAATGTGGCCTCTGGAGTGATCACAAGGCAAATGTTGACGCCGCACGACGCACGACGCACGACGGACAAAAAGTGATCACAAAAGCTCACCATGAGCACAGCTCAGGTGAGCTAAAAACGAAATAACACAGGCAAATACTATATTCAAAACTGATTTCGTTAGGTCACGTTGACATTGTTTTCGACGAAATCAAGTGCCATATGGCTTAAAAAACGTATATTTTGCGATATGTTACTCGTACAAAAAACGAAATACAACAGGCAAATAATATATTCAAAACTGATTTCGTTAGGTCACGTTGACATTGTTTTCGATGAAATGAAGTGACATAAAGCTATCAATATGTAAACATCACAAATTTTCGATCTTTAGTGGCGAAGTTTTTTTAACAAATAAACATTTTTTTCACGGAGAAAATGGAAATGACGCTGCCCTAGGAGTTTTTCAATGACGCTCATACACATATTTGAGTTTTTGTATTTTCGAGATTCCTAAAGACTAACAAAGGGTTGAAAAAAATGTGTTTATGTGGCTTAGTTATTGAACGCACACAACGGTTCTTTTCAACGGGCCGTTATGTCAGCCGCGGGCCGATTATAGACGTCCGTTCCAGCTCTGGTCGTTAATCGTGTTACATCGGCTATCTCGGATTCCTCCGTAAGATTGATTTATGAAATAAATCGTCTGCTGATCCAGAGTGCTCTGGTCGTGTGTTTTTGTCTAAATTCCGAAATTTGTCGGCTTAAAAACAATCCTCAAGGAGTTCAGTTGTTATGATTGATGGTCCTCATTTTATACGCACGTTTTATAAAACTTATTTCGCTGTAGTAGCAGTGGCGTATCCTACTTTTCTGAATGAACAGTCGTTGATATACGTTCACTATAAGCCTAAACAAAAAATAACGTAAATCGGAATAACATCGTTACAATTTAAAATATAAGTTTGTTTCAAAATACATGTACTAAAAGACAATATGATAATCACCGATAAAGCATGTTAAAATATATGCAAAACTATGCGCAGGATACCCATAAAGTATTTGAACCATGATTAAATTACACGATTTCGACCTTATTGTATTATCATGTTCCAAAATACAATTTGGCAGCCCAACAGTATACAACAGGAGGCCGTTTTATCAAAAGATCTTAGCATGATCTTACGTAAGATTCGTAGGATTTTGTCGTACGCTTATCGTAAGTACTGCGTACCGTTTTATCAAAGAAATCGCAGCTAAGATGTCGTAAGATTTGTGCTTAAAGCTACGACTGGGTAAGACCACTCTTAGCGTTCGTAAACCTTCGTAAACATGGCGGCCGCACGCGCTTTAAACGTTGGTCGACCAAGAGAGATGAGAATGTTTCGAGAAAGAAAGGATTTAGCGATCTCCGTGATGGAGAAATATTGATACTATTGGACGTATTTATGTTTGATAACGTTAAATATATTCGTTATATCATTCTCTGCATTAAACGTCCAAGGGAAATGAAATTTACAGAGGCAAATCATAAAAAAATGAATACACATACACTTTAAGTGTTATTTGTGAAATAGAAGCGTACGAATTATATCCAAGTAATTGGAGAGTAAATGTATAATTCGGTATTAAATGAATCTAGTATCATAATCAGACTATAAACGCAGGTCTTAGCATGTTTTTCTTCGCGCAATATATTATTGATATTTTGTTACCTGAAGTCATCGTGGAACATTTACCAACACATATTGCATTCAATTAAAGCAAGTGTACACTTATTTAACATGGCTACGCTACTCAGCGACGCGTCAATTACCAAATATAATCATATTTAACTTTATTTGATTTTACTGAAAATCTCAAGACCCCGAGAGTTGTTTTCCAGAGTAACGTCGATCTTTTATACTGTTAAGCGACCATTGGAAGTAAAAGATTTACTTTTGATACATTTAAATTATAACAATATCTGGATTAATTCATTAAAAGAAGAATTTAATATTATGTTTCACATAACTCGAAACTATCAATGTGTTTCAAACGGGTCATAGTTTATTATATACACATTGTTTATTATATATTGTACACATGGCTGATGGTCATCTCAAGACACGTGCAGGAAAATATAAGAGGTTTGCAGCTATGGACCTAATTGCTCGGTGATATAGGAACAGTTTCCACGTTTGAAGATGAAGTTTATTTTCCTTTCTATAAGACAACTAAATGAGAAATACTAACTGTTTATATTCTAGGCTATTTTTGTAGCAAAATGAGACTGTTTAACATTAATCCATGTTTTTGTGAACCTTTATTACGACGGTATGTGTTTCAGACAATGTTTTGTAACTGGAAATAAGAACATACGCGACTAATATTTTTAAGAGCCTCCAAACGTTCATTTAAGAACACACATTATACAAATTTAGTTTAGAACATAAGGCGTGATGAAACCGTGTAGTTTTAGCAATTTTATATTGAGACCCTATACCGTGCATCTGCCAGTTTTATGTCTTATTTCAAACGGCATTGTAATAAATTGTATGGAAAGGTCGTGAGATTCTGTACTAGTTTTGCTCAGCATGAAAGCAGAAACCACATTTAAACATTGGCATTTATTTTTTGAAGATTCCATTGAATGATCAGTTTTGAAATCATTATTCGTATTCTGTGTTTTCAAAAAACAACACAAAAATAACAAAAAAAATACACACAGTTTTACACGCATATCTATATATATATAATATATTTAAATGATGTATAAGACGCTCAAACATTTGTCGACAAACATAAACTACGCGGTCCCATTGTACGTACCGTTATAGATTTCGACATATAGAGAAAAGAACAAAACAACAATAGTACAGTGATAATTGTTATGACGAAAATGGTCCCACAATGTTTCTCTTTTTTCATGTTTAAGTCGTTTCTGAAGATTTGCAATCAATGATGACTATTGGGTATGCTATCGTGATTCTTAGTTTTACAAATGCAAACAATGGGAACATTTAAGATTAAATAAACAAATTGTTATTTGTGCGTGATTAACTTATGTGTTAACAAATCTATTTGTTTATAATAAAAATAAAATGTCAAGTACATAGTTGGCTTCTTATCCATTAAATATCACTCAAATCAGTTGAAGTTCGGAATAATAACAAAGTAATAATCATTTGGAATGATATGTTTTTATTATTAACATTGACGCGTTTTGGTATTGCGTGCCATTCTAAACGGTTCACTGAACATTTGATGCCGAAGTCTTTGTCAAAATAAGATTCCTATTGTGCAATATGTTTGTTTCTGCATAATTATTTTTTTCTTTATATAAATTGGCAGACTGGAGATTGCGATTGATTCCTTAACATATTATAGTAAAAATTCGTGTGACTGATAACTTTTTCTAATCTTTCGACTATCCATTCACCTGCAATGCTTTTGATGATGGTACAGTTTTTAAGAAAATCGCTATTATTTGACTCATATATAATATTATTATGTTTAATTAATCGAAACTATATAACATGCCGGCACTTAGGTTATATAGGTGTTCCACACTATTGGTACATTTATAAATTTAATAAATTTAATAGTTGTTATGTACTCAAATGTACACGTTGTTACGGAATATAACATTTACACAGACAAAATGTAAAACTTTATAATAAGTAAAGAGTTAAAGAATTTATGAAAAACACATAAACTGTAATTTCAGTTGCAATAGCATGAAAGGAACCGTATTATACAATGTGGTGCTTTGAATGGCAAGGTACCAATTACCAAACAATGATAACAACAACGCAATAGAGAACATCCACACGTTAGTACCAAAAGGTCAAACACGAACGAAACATACACAGTTTTATCTGTCGGTTGTCCATGCTTTAAGAAAACTATTCACGTGACTGATATTACTAAAAATCTGTACAAGTTTCTTTAAACTCCGTTTCACTTAAGTTCAGAGGACCTTAAATATATCGTCTACAATCTGATTGAATTTCTAGTGAACATATATAGTCGGCTTTAATCTGATTCTTTTAGAATAAATCATTAAGAAATTGCAAAGAAATCACATAAAAATTTGGTTATGTTTTATATTAAAGATGATGTTTAAATGATTTGATTCGGCAAGCTTTAAGACCATCTGTAAGAATTTATATGTCAATCATTTTAAACCGCCCTGTGTGTATGCTTTCACGGTTGTATCGCGTTTTAAGTAACGAAATCAGTAACAACAAAATAATACTAGAGCTACAATAAAGAAGGAAATAGAGAGTTTCAAGATAACTGTTCTTATGTTTTCTGTCTACGCCCATTACAGTTATCAACCGGTTTCGATAATAAGCGCACGCCAACATCCGTTTTTTTTCGCATGTAAACTGCTAGAGGGTCCAGGCCCTGTAAGCTCCACGATTTTATTGATTTTGAAGGCTTTGACAATCACCTCTCGAGCATGTCACGCCTTATATACTTTCATCAAAGTACCTTCTTATAATGCCAAAAAGTGCATAGTTTTTAGTTTTGGTGGTCCACTATTTTAGTGGTTTATGGCTTTGCCATGTTTAAATAGGTGATTTAGATCTAGTTAAGTGTGAAACATCAAATGAATTGACTTTACTTTGGTGATTTTAGGGGGGCGTACGCCCCCTCCCACCTGGAACCGCCTATGGTAGTAGTAGTAGTACTACTACGACTACTACTAGTAGTAGAAGTAGTAGTAGTAGTAGTAGTAGTAGTAGTAGTAGTAGTAGTAGTAGTAGTAGTAGTAGTAGTAGAAGTAGTAGTAGTAGTAGTAGTAGTAGTAGTAGTAGTAGTAGCAGTAGTAGCAGCAGCAGCAATTGTAGTAGTAGAAGTAGTAGTAGTAGTAGTAGTAGTAGTAGTAGTAGTAGTAGTAGTAGTAGTAGTAGTAGTAGTAGTAGTAGTAGTAGTAGTAGCATGTGGGTACGAACATTTTGGGTAGGAAAAAAATGGGTACGAACATTTTGGGTACAAAAATTATTCCAACAAAAAATTGGGTACGAAAAAAGATTTGGTTAGGAGCAAAAATTTGGGTACGAAAAAAAAAATTGGGTACGAAAAAAAATGGGTACGAAAAATGTAGGGTACGAACAAAAATGGGGTACGGGGAAGTTATACCCGTGGGGAACTTGATCCATTCAGCGAAACTGGGAGGCGGGTTACATTCTCGATCAAATATAACAAGTAAATATCTTTAAAAAGATATTCGACGTGTATTTTATGTACCACTTATCTTAAAAAAACGTTCTGTTACAGTAAAACTTTGTTGGTTATAACATTAAGTAATAGCATATAAATTGAAAACTTGACATGCTCTTTAATTACACCATGCTCTTTAATATCACACGTATATCATACCAAACTTTATATTTCGTTGTTTCCTTTCCTAAGTTAATGATGCTATGTGTACGGGCGTGATTTCACATGCCCATGTGCATGAACATATAATTTCTCTCTTTTGATTGTTGTTGTTTTCTCTAATTCAATAAGCTTAGGCATGTTTGTTCGTTAAGTACGGCAATAATTTCATGATGATTCCTGCAAGTACCGGTAGGTATGAGCACATAGTCGTAAGAGCATTTGAATACGTGAGTTCGCCAATTAACACATAGTAAAGTTAACTAAATCTCCGCGATATGACCTAATATGTGTTTAAAACAGCAAACAATATCCAACAAACGAATGAATTATCAAACATAGTATGTGCACTGATGTGGCTCTGTAATTTCTGTTTGAAAAGTTTATTAAATTTGCAAAATGAGAAAGCACGCATAGGAGCGAGTTTCACAGATGTCATGTACGGTTATTATGCTGTTTTTATACCATAGTCGCTACAACGTTTACAAATGGCAGGTTCGAAATAATTCGTTTTCTTAACACTCATGATCGCGTTGAAAGTTAATTATACACGTTTTAATTCGCAATTTATTAATGAATCACGACAAATATCAAATACAATACAGAAAATACATAGTTGTTTCATTGATCTATAAACATATAATGGATTGAGTATAACTAATAAAAAATTAACGTTTTCAAACTATCATTAAAACTTTTTCCCAGAATATGCTGTCCTATTTATAGCTGAGCTTCCTATACCTTTATCAATGATTATCAGCGAGGTATGCCGATTAGAAAAAAATCGAGCTATCTCAATCGGACTGGCTCGGTCTTTTACATAGGTCGCCGATGTGAAGAATTGTTTCATGGTATGATAACTTAGACGAGCTGCTTCGCAGCATCGTCAAAAATGCTTATGACTGTTCCAACATTCTTGTTGACTGTTCAAACATATTTTTCGAACGTTTTAAAATGCCTCATGACTTATTAAACATGCTTATAATGAAGGTATCCAGCTTCTATGTTGAACTACGATAGTAAAGTGAGTAGATTTTGCTAAATGAATTCAGAAACAATGCCTTGCAACTCTCATTACTTATTTTATTGATAATTGCATTTAAAACTGTTTTTTACCTAGTAACTAACTTATGCAACTTGCACATTGTGTAAACTTGTTTTAGTTTGTTTTCGTAATTTGCATATTGGAATTTAAAATTATAATAGATTGTGTTGTATTAATGAACTCTTTGTTTGAAGTCACATTTATGATTTTTGTTGATAATGTACATTACAAAAATTAATTTAACTAGCAAATTTTACATAGAACGGGTTTATGTTATTTGAACACTAGCTAAAGTGTAGTTGTTAATCTGGAAACCTTTTTCGATAAAAATCACTTGTGTTATACATAAATAAGTATTAAAAAAAGTATTTAAGTAAAGTAAAATGCGCTAAAAAGGAAGGAGGAATTATATAGAAATTAAGTTTGTGTGTTAATATTGATAGTCATTACATAGTTAAAACATAAGACTTATGGTAAAATACGCATATGCATGTTCATGTCTTTGTAAATTGATCGTATCATATAATAAGAAATGAATACAACTTTGAAACAGGGAAGAAAGGAATGAATTTGGTAAATTTTCATTATTATGCTGAGTTCTAAAAAATATTGCTACGATATTTAATTTTCACCGGGGATGAACAACTTTTGTCACGTGACCGCAAAAGTCAACGCCGGTTGCAGAAACAGATTGTAATCTTGTACATTAAGGTAAGTTTTGTTGTTTTTTCATATAATCAAAATTTCAGTTTTTAACAAGTGATAGCCTATGACACAGTATACTAAATAAACTTTTATTTGAAATGATTCCATTGCCTTTACTGTTTCCACTTTCCGAGAACACTTCGACACAAAATTCTGAAATGCATTGCAAACGCTGTTTGTTTATGTGGTGTTGATGATTTTCTTTCAACAATATTGGTTTAACGACTGAATTAGTATGATTTTACACTTCATTTTAATATATTTAATAAGATTCATGACAAAAATAGCGGTGCAAATTGAAAAATATCTTATTTTTTTGTTTTGTTTTGTTTTGCAAACGCAGGTTGGTATTTCTTGAGCAATAGGAAATGGCAAACGCAGGTTGCGAGAATATTCAAAGGATAATGAAACGCACACTGTACACATTTTTGAAAGTCTTCTAAAATATGATATGGTTACAAATACGAAAATATTAACTATTCAACACAATATATGACTACGGAACTTCAATTGAGGACATTTAAACAGAGCGGAAATATGCTTATCAACACATTAAGTACTGTTACAAGTATATTGAACCACAAAGTGCGTTGCCTCCTTTAAGCGGACCTCGAATGACGCTAAACGCGCCAAAACTCACGAAAATCCCGTGCATTAGTAAACACGCATGTTTATTGAACTGTGACGAAAAGAATAGCAGATAGTGTGTCACATCCAATCACTTGCGTTTCATATCTCTTTTGGTGTAGTCTTTAAAACTTTATAAAAACATTTTAGAAATATATTTTAACAAAAAGTAATTCTTTCATTACAGAAACATGACGCTCGTGTGTGAAATCTGTGGAAAGACATTTAAATCGAAGTGGGGGTTAAAGCTTCATGATAAGCGCCACAGAGGGACTGGACGATTCGCCTGTTGTGGAAAAACATTTTACACAAAACAGGCGTTCAACAGACACAGGTTTGTATTTTTTTTGTTTTTAGTACAATGCTAGGTTCTGTCGGTTTAAAAATCAAGATACAATTCAACATAGGTCATTGCATTCTGAGCGAAAGTATGTTTTTATAACCTAGTTGCAAAGCACTATTTAAAATGTTTTGAATGGTGTTTTCGAAAAAAGCCGGCTTTAAAACACTTAACACATTATTACTAGTGTGGTGCATATTGGTGTGCTCATTATAGTATTTAGTTTTTAACGACCATAATTGTCCAGATAAATTGCAATGCAAATTGTCACTGAACAATTGGAATTTACACCGTATAAATCCAGAATGTACGCGTTCCGATACTTCACGTATGTAATTGGACCCTTAAACATATTATTTAATGCGTATTTTGGATTTTGAAATGCGTCAATACGCGTTAACGCGCCTTATCTGGAGCGCTTCTGACGACCATCATTTTGTTAAGTTCCACATTGTTATGGATAATATTCTGTGTGTATTTTTCTGTATTGAATAATAATTCAACAGTTCCATTTGTTTTTGTTATATAGATGCAGCATTCATGGTGTTGAAAAGCCGTTCCCCTGTGAACAATGCGGCAAAAAGTTTTCAACCAAAGATGACCTGAATCGTCACGTCCGGAGGGAGGTTGCTGCAAAGCAATTTACCTGCTCAATTTGCAATGCAACGCTCCGGGAGAAAATTGACCTTCAGGCCCACCTTGCCACCCACAATGGAGAGAAAAACTTTGCTTGTGATATGTGTGAAAAGAGGTACAGGCACCGCAGTAGTCTATCAAAGCACAGATCTGCAAAGCACCGGGCCTAGTCATCTGTTGCATGACGATGATAAGACCAAGAATTATTTTTAATTCTTACCAATGTGCCGTGGTTATTTTCTTAATTATTGAAAATACAGACTGTCATACAATAATATATAGTATTACGCGTGTTTTTGCGTCTTAAACATTGTGTTTCATATCGTTTATCTTGTGTTGTTTTGTTTGATATTCCTGTTTTTAATAAGATTATTGTTGTAATATTTATCATTCTAATTTAAAATGATTATGATAATGGTTGATCTCATACAAATTATTGTGTTCATTATTGCTCATCTGTGATTACTGTTGATCTCAGCCCATGAATTGTGATTTATATTGATTATCTGTGATTATTGTTGATCTTATCAAAATAATTGTAATTTATGTTGATTATCTGTGAATTTTTTATCTTAACCTATTAATAGTGATTTATATTATCTGTGATTATTGTTGATCTTATCAAAATCATTGTGATTTATGTTGATTATCTGTGATTATTGTTGATCTCAACCGATTAATTGTGATTTATATAACCAGTGATTATTGTTGATCTTTTCAAAATCATTGTAATTCATGTTGATTATCTGTGATTATTGTTGATCTTTTCGAAATCATTGTAATTTATGTTGATTATCTGTGATTATTGTTGATCTTTTCAAAATCATTGTAATCTATGTTGATTATCTGTGATTATTGTTGATCTTTTCAAAATCATTGTAATTAATGTTGATTATCTGTGATTATTGTTGATCTTTTCAAAATCATTGTAATTTATGTTGATTATCTGTGATTATTGTTGATCTCACCATATCCGCTGGAATATACATTTGAGCCGCGCTCTGTGAAAAGGGGGTTTAATGCATGTGCGTAAAGTGCAGTCCACATAGGCTAATCAGGGACGGCACTTTCCGCTTTTATGATATGTTTTGTTAAAAGAAAGTCTCTTCTGAGCAAAAATCGAGTTTATCGGAAAGGTTTGTCCCTAATTAGCCTGTACGGAATGCACAGGCTAATATGTGACGACACCTTACGCACATGCATTAAACCCCCTTTTCACAGAGCGAGACTCATTTGTAATCTGCGATTTTTGTTTATCTATTTCGAATCAATATGATTAAAATATATTTTTGGTGAGTTAGCTTTTTGTCTCATTGGAATCATTGTGCGAATTGTCAACAATTACATGTAAATCTGTAATTCCTTCTCAAGTTGCACATAGGCCAGTTTAATGTTTTGCGTATAAGCTATTATTGCGATACGGGATATTCTTTGCAGCAATAAAACAATTAATCTGCATATGTTTGGTTCGTTTTGTTGTTAAAGACACTGATCTTGTTTGCGTTCAACCGCTGGGTTTTTCAATGTTTTTCACAGTATAGTTAGACTTATCTCGGTGAAGTGTACTTTGTCATGGATGTAGTATGCCTTCAGCTTTATTTTAAGTATTATCTCCAACAATCATATTGTAAGATTGTCAGGATTCTCACGTTACACATAAAGACATTATATTGTATGACCAATATGAAGACACTAGTGATTTGCAAGGCGCCCATGTAAAGGTCAATAGTTATTATTATATTTAAAGTTTCGGATCAAAAGATAATGGTATACACCTAAAATGAAAACTATGTCTTGCAGAATAAGAGGAATCGATTGTTTTATTTGCTTCATGATACCTCTCTCCTTATAGGTCCACATTATTTATCATTATGCAACTAAAAGAAAGATACCTTTTTTTTAATTAACAAGATACAAGATACATGGCATTTTTTAGAAACTGTAATTTTAAAACTTGAAACAAATAACAGCAAACAAAATAAAGTTAGATCCAATATGTCTGTTGTTGTTTCAAATCCCCCAAAAAGGTTGAATATACCGGTAGGCCTCGTTAAATGAAGCATCCCACAGCGTCAATATAGGCAGCATATTATACGGCCCCAATATTGGTAGCTCCTCAATGCATAAACATAGAAAGAGCAACACAAAATCAAATTCAGTAGCATTACACGGAATCAATATAGGTAACGTTGGTTAACGAATATCAAAAATGAATAATGAATTTGCGAGCTGCATCGCCTTAGCAAACAAAGATTTATTCCTGTCAACGATAAAGACAGAGGTAAATGTGTCGGTCCAGGACAAGTATATAAGTTTTCCGACATCAAGTGCCTCAATTTCAGATAAACATTGCAGCAGGTATCTTTCTGGCAACTCATAATGTACGTCACGTATTGGGCATTTTATTTCGACTGCATATTCTGAACTTTTCATCGATACGTCTCGTCGCAGACTTCCGTCTGGTGAAACAACTAAAAATGGGTTTAGACATTCGTCATGCACCACGACACAGCCTTCTTCACAGTAAACTAAATCAGGCAAAACGACAGGCAAAATCTTGCCAACAAGTGTTGCTACGGCATTGATTTCATTATCTTGACCATGCTTCATTGCATTAGCTATGTATTCAGATGGTGTTTTGCTGGGGACGCCACAGAACTGACCTTCAAAATAGTCTTTCTGATTTTTCAGACCATCAAACCCAAGCCCTTTGTACAGTGTGCTGCCGGTAATCTTGGCTGATGCACGCAATTCAAACCACCTTTCAGTTCTCTGCTTGATTAATCTTGTACTGTAGTTTTCGTCCACATTTTGAAGTTCATCAATAGCATAAAATGCACTGTTGTTTTCTAAGCTAACGTTCCTATCATCCACAAACAATTTTCCATTGAGTGAAGCCACACACACGCATATTTCTCGAATAACTTTCTCAGATTTCCCAACAAACGTGTCAATGTCATAGATGTATGCAATAATGGCACTTATCGCATAACCAAACTTCCCATTTCTCCAGTTAGTTTCATCACTTCGTTCCATCAACTTATCTTTGGCATACTCTTTTTTCCTTTTTATTTGCTCCATCTCATGTTTTCCTGTTGACACAGTTTTAAGCATATTCAAGAGAAAATGCTTGAGTTGTGCTTTCAGCTCATCTGGCAACCTTTTTAAAGGAACTTTCTTGTCAAATTGACTCCGGATTTGTGAGGATAATACACTTAAGTCTTCAGTAGTCTGCTGCAAAATTGATCTTTTTTCCATTAGTGTTGGTCCGTTTTCAAATCCAATTAGATCAACGTCGCCAAATTGTTGTGTTAAACCTTGTTTGAGTTTTTTGCCATCGAATGTAAGACAAAATGACATGTGACCTGCATTCTGTTCGAGCAATGAAATTACATCATCGTAAATCCCAGGGTCACGTTGGCTGTCACACTTAAAACGATCAAAAGAACGAAGCACTTTGATATCTGGAACAGCAAAGTTTATCTTTGAAGTTTTTGGACTATATTTACTTTTCTCAGAAATACCCAGCGAATATTCAGACTGGTTTTTGAATCCAGCCATAAAATTTACAAATCGACAACCAAACAAACGCCACCCTATTTTCCAAAACAGTTTTGTGTCCTCACTGTATCGCATATGTGTTGTATTTGATGTATCAAACCATCGCACTACATCGGACCACAACATTAAAGCAATATTATCAAGTGGAAATAAATCCATCACAATCAGTTTGAAGAAAGTTAACAGTGTTAAATGAAGTTTTGAATGTAATGATAACTTTTCAACAACAACGTCCACCATTTCCTTTAATTCTTTTGCGATGTTATTTGCTATATTAGGGTTGGTAAGTATATTTGATGCATAATCATTTTCCGTTTGTGTGCAATTTTCAACGGTAACATTCTGTGTTTGTGTTGCACTGCACTTATTGTTGTTCTCCTCTTTGTCAAAAATATCATTCATTGGATTTGGCGCGTTGTCACTTTGAATTTGAGAGTTCATATCAATAACCCAGTTAGTATCGCGATTATCATTGTCTTTAAATAGTTCTCGGTGCGATTTTCGTTTTGCTTTATACAAAGGAGATCGAAAGGGTTGCTGAATTGGAGACTTCATTGGTGTTAATTTTCGTTTCATTGCTGTTCGAAAAGGCGAGGTTGTTGGCGGTAGGAATTCAGAAGTGTGATGCAATCCAGTCCTTCGTTTGGTCCGCCCGAGGTGAGACTTTTTTCGTGTCATTCTGAAAAGGAAAATGATATCATAGGAATAAGTACAACATTCAAAATTGAAACAAAATGGTATTCAATATTCAATCAACCGGCGTATACCACTATCTTTTACGGAATCCGGATAGTGCCATCTATAATCTCGCCCTTCTTTCATCAAGGGGGACACACGAAGCGATACACGATATTTTGCGCGACAGTCGCGGCGACGCACGATATTTTGCGCGATACACGGAGCGACGAGCGAGAATGTACCAGGAAATATCGCCCTTGTGTAGGTAGCCCAAAAGGCGATATATCGTGTTAAATATATCGTGCGTCGCCGCGACTGTCGCGCAAAATATCGTGCGTCGCCGCGACTGTCCCGCAAAATATCGTGTATCGCTTCGTGTGTCGTGTCTCGCGTTCAAAGGACCACGCACGAAACACGAAGCGACGCACGATATTTTGCGCGACAGTCGCGGCGACACGCGATATTTGTACTGTTCAAGTTTCGCTATAATCATATCGCCTGTCGACTGTCGCGTTTTCAAAAAATCAGGGGAGACAAAAAGGGGCTATTTTTACTGCATTCATAATCCGAATGTCAATTTCAAATGCTTCGATTGGTTTTATTGCTCGTTTGTGTTTTCTAATTGCATAACAGTGCTTTCGAAACATTGATTTGGCGTGTTATTATTCTGATTTTATTTTTGGTTTTACAAATGGGCAACATTATTTGTGTTTTCAATTTATTCATTAAGAGAAATAAGATAACATTGGTTGTTATATTTATCCTCATCTGATGATGCGGATGGAATTAAATTATGTTCATATATTGTAATAAGTAGGTATGTCTCTTTTTATCATGGTTAGGTTAAAACAAACAAGCAAGTAAGTTTATCTGGACGAAGCGGGTACAGATTTTTTATTCGAATGAGTGGTGTTGCTCTCAGTAATTTTAATCAGGCTGACAATATATGAATGTGCTAATTAATATTAAGAATGGGTTTTAATATTCTCAAACTTTTTAGACTCGGAAAATTGGGCGTCGCTCTGCGAAAAATGGGTTTAATGCATGTGTGTAAAGTGTTGTCTCAGATTAGCCTGTGTAGTCCGCACAGGCTTATCAGGGACGACTCGTGCCGCTTGTATGATTCTTTTCGTTTCAGAAGTCTCTTCTTAGAAGAACGCCCATTTTAGACGGAAAGTGGCGTACCTGATTAGCCTGTGCGGACTGCAAATGCTAATATGGGACAACACTTAACGCACATGCTTTCAACCCCCTTTTCACAGAGCGAGGCTCAGTTCAATTTTGCTATTATATTAAATTTATACTGGTACGTTGCTAACGGAGACGCCGTGCTACAACCTGTAACTCGAGCCCATTGTCGTAAAGTGTCTCAACATTCAGGTGTTCAATACGTTTTCCCAAACACCGTATATTTTGTTTTTATTAACTTTCAACATTTTTGTAAAATGCTCGTGTGCCGAAAATATAGTATTATGAATTGCGGAACAGTAGCAACACTGTAGAGATGATTCTCACAGTTCTTCTATAAATTGTTCCCTCAATCTTCACAGCTGAGCAAAACATATGCATACAATTGTGTTCATTCAAATTGCATTCTTTAACTACCAAATCTTAATATTAAGATAATATTTAATATTAAATATATTTGGACAACTAACAAAACAGCATGAGAAAAATAACATTCCGACAAATTATTTTTCAATTCTTTTGAGATCTTCATTTTACAATACTCCGCTCCGAATCGCGATTTATTTTATGATGATAATGGCGATGAAGATGGAGATGATGATGATGAAGATGTTGATGATGATTTGATTTGAACAGTACATATCGAGTATCGCTTCGTGTGTCGTGTGTCGCGGTCTGAAATTAGACCGCGTTACACGAAATTCGGATAATATGGGCGATATTTGAATAATAAAATATCGCGCGTCGCCGCGACTGTCGCGCAAAATATCGTGTATCGCTTCGTGTGTCGTGTGTCGCCCTTGATGAAAGAAGGGCAAGAATATAGATGTCACTATCCGGATTCCGTAATCTTAACCAACCTGCGTTTGCCATAATCCAGCTTCAGCAAACTGCGTTTGCTCAACCAACCCGCGTTTGTAAATTTTTGAAATAGCAAGAACTGCCCAAATTAAATATAACAACAACAACTTATATCGCAAATACAATAAATCATCAAAAATTAAGCATCGTGTGCTCTCATTTTTCTAGAAATATGATTTATTCGTGAATGGAAAGTAAAAAAATATAAAATCAAACTGCGTTTGCATCGAAAATCTAAAGTTTGTGTCGAAGTGTTCTTAAAAACTGCAAAGCTTCGAAACAAGTGCAATGCGTCTTAATATGCGAAAAGGTATGAAGCATGTCATAAGCTTTGTATTGTCCAGAAATTTTAACATATTCTCTATAAAAAGATGAAAATTACCTGACGGAGCGGGATTCCTGATGTAATTCAACAACCTGCGTTGACTTTTGTGGTCACGTGACAAAAGTTGTTCATCCCCGGTGGTGTTATAACCCCCAAATAACCATTATCTATGATTTAGTGTTGTAACCCCCAAATATTTCATAGTTCATTTTATTTACATTGGTTTCCTTTTTTACTGGCATCCGTGTGCAGTTTTCATTAATGGAACAGAACTGTGTAGGTTTTAAAAAATCTACTTCATCTTGTTACCCCCCGTTCACACATAGACGCCGCTTCTACTACGATCAAAGTGTGGCCGAAAACGTGGCCGATCGTGACAAATCGCAGGAGAAACGTAGTGGAGTCTTCATAAGCGCAGTATGATCGCGGTAGAGTCTTCATGATCGGAGAACTCTACGCTCTCGCCACGCTTATTTTGAACATGTTCAAAACAAGCGTAGCGGGATCGTGGCCAACAAGAATCGTTGTTAAGTCGTAAAAAGAGCGTAGTAGAAGCGCTGTAATCATACAGGCAACGTGGAAGCATCGTATAGAGATCTTCATGATCGTAGTAAAAGCGCAGTAAAAGCTATGCGTAGCGTCATAGTATGATTTTGAATGTCGCGGCAGTAAACGCAGTAAGCGTTTGACGTAGGGGCATCGTAGAACGGTCGAAATGAAGACCATAATTTGCCAAATTGCTCGATTTAGACTCCGATCGGCCATGATCCTTTTTTTCAGATCGTGGCTTGATCGGGATAATCGTCGTTAAGTCGCAGCTATGTGTGAACGGGGGGTAAGCGTAATTTCATATTTTTCTCAACTTCAAGAGGAGATGATTCTGAACTTATTCTTACGTTGCTCATTTACGAAAGGGGTTGAGTACTCATTGATATGAAAACACTGTAAAAGATTTAATTTGTTTACGACCCCCACCCCCACCCCACCACCTCACACATATATTTCATAGGCATCATAAAAACAAAAAATGGCTACAATGAAACAGCATATTTATTTAAACTAAAATGTCTGCATCAAAACAAAAAGTTAACATAGAACACAAATAAAATAATTTGATTCTACTGGGTGTCGAACCATGGGCCTCTCACATGTGAAGTGAGCGTGTAACTACTACACTACGGAACCGCTTGAAAAATCGCCTTCTAACTAAGATATTTATAAGCTAATAATAGTCGGTTTAAATGTAAACCCGGAAGTTTAAACGCTGGATAGTGAGCGGGGTTAAAGGTCCATACCAAAGGGTCCATACCACTGGCAAGATACGGGTCAGGCCTGCGGCCTTCTATATGTGATTCTTAAAAAAACCTGTTGGAGGACTTGATAGTAATGAGACTGGGGTGCTGTGATGGTGCTCCTCATTGATAAGCGGCTGCTTCCTTTATCAAGTCTCATTATTACAATTAATAATACGTGTCGCGCTTTGCGCTCTATAGCGCCTTCATTAGTAACTAGGTGGTTGCTAGGATAGTGGAACAAAGAAGTTTTGTTTTCATACAAAACCAGAAAGTTTCACCGGTTCGCGTATTTGCCCAGTCCCTGTGATATTTTATTATTGCCCAATCCCTGAGATCAGTTATTAATTATAACAATTAGCTTTGCATTATTGGCAATAAATGTTGTAGTAAATGTAATAGGCACAAATGCAGTACTTAATTACACTAATTTACACAAAAATCACCACTTTGCAAGATATTCTGACAACAAAAATATATACATTGATCCGTAAAATAACTTCTCCTCTCATAAGCGAAAACAAACGTATTATAACCATTATCTATGATTTTGTGTAATAACTCCCTAATAACCATTATCTATGAATTTGTGTTATAACCCCCAAATTACCATTATCTATGATTTAGTGTTGTAACCCCCAAATATTTCATAGTTCATTTTATTTACATTGGTTTCCTTTTTTACTGGCATCCGTGTGCAGTTTTCATTAATGGAACAGAACTGTGTAGGTTTTAAAAAATCTACTTCATCTTGTTACCCCCCGTTCACACATAGACGCCGCTTCTACTACGATCAAAGTGTGGCCGAAAACGTGGCCGATCGTGACAAATCGCAGGAGAAACGTAGTGGAGTCTTCATAAGCGCAGTATGATCGCGGTAGAGTCTTCATGATCGGAGAACTCTACGCTCTCGCCACGCTTATTTTGAACATGCTCAAAACAAGCGTAGCGGGATCGTGGCCAACAAGAATCGTTGTTAAGTCGTAAAAAGAGCGTAGTAGAAGCGCTGTAATCATACAGGCAACGTGGAAGCATCGTATAGAGATCTTCATGATCGTAGTAAAAGCGCAGTAAAAGCTCTGCGTAGCGTCATAGTATGATTTTGAATGTCGCGACAGTAAACGCAGTAAGCGTTTGACGTAGGGGCATCGTAGAACGGTCGAAATGAAGACCATAATTTGCCAAATTGCTCGATTTAGACTCCGATCGGACACGATCCTTTTTTTCAGATCGTGGCTTGATCGGGATAATCGTCGTTAAGTCGCAGCTATGTGTGAACGGGGGGTAAGCGTAATTTCATATTTTTCTCAACTTCAAGAGGAGATGATTCTGAACTTATTCTTACGTTGCTCATTTACGAAAGGGGTTGATTACTCATTGATATGAAAAAACTGTAAAAGTTTAAATGTGTTTACGACCCCCACCCCCACCCCACCCCCTCACACATATATTTCATAGGCATCATAAAAACAAAAAATGGCTACAATGAAACAGCATATTTATTTAAACTAAAATGTCTGCATCAAAACAAAAAGTTAACATAGAACACAAATAAAATAATTTGATTCTACTGGGTGTCGAACCATGGGCCTCTCACATGTGAAGTGAGCGTGTAACTACTACACTACGGAACCGCTTGAAAAATCCCCTTATAACTAAGATATTTATAAGCTAATAATAGTCGGTTTAAATGTAAACCCGGAAGTTTAAACGCTGGATAGTGAGCGGGGTTAAAGGTCCATACCAAAGGGTCCATACCACTGGCAAGATACGGGTCAGGCCTGCGGCCTTCTATATGTGATTCTTAAAAAAACCTGTAGGAGGACTTGATAGTAATGAGACTGGGGTGCTGTGATGGTGCTCCTCATTGATAAGCGGCTGCTTCCTTTATCAAGTCTCATTATTACAATTAATAATACGTGTCGCGCGTTGCGCTCTATAGCGCCTTTATTAGTAACTAGGTGGTTGCTAGGATAGTGGAACAAAGAAGTTTTGTTTTTATACAAAACCAGAAAGTTTCACCGGTTCGCGTATTTGCCCAGTCCCTGTGATATTTTATTATTGCCCAATCCCTGAGATCAGTTATTAATTATAACAATTAGCTTTGCATTATTGGCAATAAATGTTGTAGTAAATGTAATAAGCACAAATGCAGTACTTATTTACACTAATTTACACAAAAATCACCACTATGCAAGATATTCTGACAACAAAAATATATACATTGATCCGTAAAATAACTTCTCCTCCCATAAGCGAAAACAAACGTATTACATACTACCGGTAGTCGCCGCACTACAGTGCGACGCCAATGATGTTACTTCGAGTGGCAAAGTATATAGTTTTCTTATTCTCTTTAATAACTATGAGATAGGAGCGGTTCATATGTTTTCCTTGTCCGGTAACATCTTTTATTTGCAAGTCATTATCGTATAAAACAGAATGCTCCTTGAACACACATATTTGGCACATGGAAGTGCGTTTGTTGCCAACTTCAAGAATTCACTATTGTTTTGAATGTTACAACGGTAATCATATTCTTGTATAATCCGTTACCGTTTCGAGTATAAGCGGGTGTAACGTCTTTCGCCTCCGGTAATATCAGTTTTGGTTAAGCAGCTTATCATTACAGACAGTGCAGCGCAAAAGTGACACGCTTCTTGCTTCTCGGCTTTTTTTATAGAACTCTTATAATCAATTTTTATCAGGTGAATACAATTGAAACTGTAAATGACATCAACTTGAGACTTTCTCGGTATATATGTTTTCAGCCGTCTTTATCAAAATAGTAAACGATTCAGCGGTTAAGAAATTATCGACTGACCTATACAGGATACCTTGTACCTACATGGTACTTACAGCATTTACCTCGTCATTAAAATACATATTTATTTATTTATTTTACTTTTTTAAAGCTGAAGAACATTGTCATTAACCCATTTATGCCTAGCGTCTAGAAAAAAAGGCCTTGGCGAACAGCGTAGCCTCATGCAGATGCACGCATTATGCGGCGTCTCATCAGGGTCTGCGCTGTTTGCTTAAAGGAATTTCTGTAAGAAATATTCTAAATATAGATATAGATATATTAGACATCCTTAATTTTGGAAATAAATTGATCCAATCTAGAAGGATGGGAAATTCCAGTAGGCATAACTGGGTTAATAGTGTTATACTATGTGTGTGTTATGCTCAGTTCGTAGAAAATTAAAAAAATAATATCAACGTCCGCAGTGCTCGTGAGCTATTTAAATGCCTTTTTATTCTCAGACAGTTCTTTAATTTAAATTTCAGGTTTGAAATGGATGTATCGTTTGATAAAAACATCTAACACAATAGTAATATATTTATTTCAAATAAAACTTCATGTAATCAGCAACAACAAAACAAGCTCGAGTAAATTGGGTGAACAGATAGCACTTTATAAACTGCATTTTAATATTTTCATAACATTATTTAATTCAATTTCTTCTTGACCGTTTGCTAGGTTGTTCGCAAGTCATCCTGTCGTAAAAATTAATAAATCCCGCGAGATTGTCTTTGTTAACACGAGATAAAAAATCTTTCATAGATTCATCATTTCCTAACGCACTGTCAATGTCATTCGCGGAGTTACGCTTGGTGGGAGCGCTGAAGCCGTACGTGTCTTCCTGGACCGTAACCCGATACCTAGACAGACGGGTGTACTGTGCTTCACCTCGGTGTTCAGCTTTGATGGCGTATTTCCGTTGTTCCATGTCCATCGTTGTTTCGCCCACGAACGGGCGTCGTTTCCAGTTTTGTGTGCACGATTTTTTCACGAGCGATTCGAGTCCGGAGTCATGAGAACATGTGCGCTGCTCATGAATGGGGCGCTGAGCAGGCGGCCTGTAAAGGTCTCCCTCGGAACAACTTTTCTGAAGACGCGATGATATCTCCCAGAAACATACGTCACTTGTTGCGTCACTTGTTGTTGAAGTGTTTGTTTGAGGTATAACAGTGCTTATTTTTCTGGCCACTATTGTTTTATCTGCTTTGAACGACGGTGTGCGGGGTCTTCTCATTTGTACGCGCATTTTCATCGCCGCTATTTCTGAGCCTTGTTTTGGCGTTGAACACTGTGGACCAGAAGCGGTATCAACATGCTTACTGAGACAGCTCAAGACTTGAAAATTCTTGACCTTGTTTGGCGCCAGACGCCTCTCTTCGAATGACGACTCCAGCAACGACGCGGACAATGTAGACGATAACGACGTCATTGAAACATACCCAGATGTGTTATCTTCTATTTTATACGGAGCCATGCTAGGTCTGAGACTGATAAATATTATATAAGTTATTTATCAACGAAATTCAAAACCAAACATGATCAGGTTTCTGATTGCGTTCGTTTAAATACATGGGACGTGTCATTGAATGTTCACTTATTAATTCGACACGCTAGCATCTGTGATGAGCGTGTAGTCATAATGTGTTTGACATCGTTTAAACATGTGAATGTGGCTAAAGGTGTGACAATCATCGGTAAGATAGCTGACAGGCGATCACAGTTTAAGATTTGAAAAGTCACTGAACTAATCACTTATTTTTATAATTATTGAATTCATAGCTTCGCAATTGTATTAACATGTGAATTACAAAATATTATCGTTTAAATGTAAAACATGTAGCTTTTGTTGTTGCTTTTTTAAATCTCGGATCAACCGAATGACACAATTAAGTGAAATTATATGATTTTTTTCTTGAAAATCAGCAATGTGAAATATGGGTTGAACAATTTTTTAATGACCACAAACCGTTTGATATTTTAAGTTATTAAAAAAATAACAAACCCTTTATTATTCCAAATGCATTTCCGTGTAGGCGTATTGATATATTCGTTGCAATATTCATTAAACTATTCATATATTTCTTGTCCATGTTTTTACGATTTGAATGTTTTAGATTTTATAATGTAAATTTCGCTACTCGTATGGTGAGAAATATAAAACATAAAGACTCCTGATATTTACTGAGGAAACGACGTCGAAACAAGTGCGTCACCCAGCGGGTACCGGCATGTGAACGCTCGGGCATTACCAAGTCTCACAGAATAGACAGACCTATATGTAGATTTTGCAAATGAGCGAATGCCTTAAATGAAATAAACACTATAAAAGAAAACAAAATTATGTTCTTAAAAGTATAGCTTCCCTTTATTTACCTGACATGGAACGTTATGCATAAATATAATTATCCAAGTACGATTGCATCGATAAATAGTTTTCGTAGACGAAGCGATATTAATCGTTAAGATACATGTATATTAGACTAAGGATACTGTTATGATCTCATTAAACTCGAGCGACGTGTACAAAAAAAGACTACGAATATAAGAAATCAAAGCGCTAAAGGCACTGAAGTTGTTCTCTATTGCATAATCTTAGACGCAACTCAGTTTTCAAAATTATGTTATAGCTTTTCATATCGCAAGTTTGAAATGAACACAACCCATTCAAACTTATAAAGAGTGTGTCTTAAAGCACAGGTAGAGATGTGTGTGCACTGTTTATCCTCATATTTTTGTTATAAAGATAACTTAGACAAAATAACAACAATATATCTTTCTTTCGCAATTGGTTGCTGCACTGGTAACCATCTTTAGAATTTTGGTTGCCTTGCAAAAGAATAACAAGAATAGAATCATGTACAGTTTGTGTTATGTGTATCTAATACTTGATCTATTTTCTTTAAATTATTGAGCAACAATTTTGCCGACATGACATACTTTTAATGCCTCATGTCTTGTTGTGAGCCGGAATTGAAACATTTCCTAGGCCTAATTGATCCACAGTCGCCTATTTGTATTCTATGTTTAATTGGATTGAGTTGTTCAAGCTTTGAAAAAGCTAGTTGCCCTGCTTTTTAGCCCAACTATAACTAACTTCTGAAATTGAGTTTCCTGGGCTTAAAATTACTGGCCACAAGCTAACAGGCAACCACTAAACCCGTAAGTTATTCATGATGAAAGATCTGACGGTGTATTGAACTCATTCAATTTGCAAGTCTGAAGACAATAAAGGGACATTTTCACGTTTTGGTGAACTGAAAAAAATAAACGATTTAATAATTTGGAGAGTTCTTTGGTTGTCTTTATATTTTTTCATACCACGAGGATTGCTTATAAAGGATAAAATACATCTCTCATTGTATAAGCACGGATAGCCGAGTGGTATATACGATAGACTTTTAATCCAGGGGTCAGTGGTTCGAGCCCAGCTAACGGTAACTTTTTTGTTTCTTCAATTTTATTCTTTTTTTTTTATGGAGCTTTTATGATCCAATGTTTACATTTATCAATATTAAGCATTTAATGACAAACTGTGAAAAGGTCCCTAGATGTTAACTTAAAATGACACAAGGTAAAAATTTAAAACTCATTGGTTGTTTATTTGATTTAAAAGTGATTTTGTTTATTTGCCTTGTCAGCGAGGATACTTTGAAGTTATTATCACTTTTATCTTTTTTAATATCATTAATAGAAAAGATAATTTAAGTTTCATTTTGGGAAAACATGGCTTAATGCATATGCATTAAATGTCATCTCAGTAGCAGAGACTATCTTTAAACGAAAAACACCATAAAATCAGAAAGTATCGTCCTTGATTAGCTTGTGCGCATTGCACAGACTAATCAGTGTGCACAGGCTAATCTGGGACACAACTTATTTGACATGTTTTAAGCCCTGTTTTTCCCTGAGAGCAGCCAATATGTACAGATTTCAATGACAAACTGGCCAATGTCGTCGCACAAGCTCATAAACACTATTGATTACATACACACACTCACTGTCTGCAGTGTACCAGTGGTGAAGTATAAACAGGCAGATGCGGTGGTTATCGTTCTTAGCGTAGTTAGGAGCAGACTGACTCGCAACGCATACCACTAACCTAAGTTGTCCGCAAGCGAGCAACTAAACATCCAAGCGTGAAATTCGTGCATATGGAGTTAATAAGTTTCAGGTCAATGTGATTCAGCTATAACATGATACTATATTTGATATATTATAAACAAACATTTCCTTAGACCTTATACGTCTCCTAAATAAACAACAAACACAACGATTTAAATTGAAAATACAGTTTGTATTTTGGTACCTATGCGTACGACCAGATGACACATTTATAACGTACGCAACAAAAAAATTTGAACAATTCACATATTGATATAGATTTCATAACTCACACATGAACTAACGCTCATATAGTTTACACAGAAAACAGACTATATTCCTGCAGAAAATAATTTTCATTAGAATACTTGTCCATATTTTATATCCAATAAAATATTTGGAAAATTAATATGTTCACTGGTCAGTTACGCAAAGCCGAATGGCTATTCCACGAGCAAAATTACCCGCCAATACAATACACTGAGCGACCCCTACCGGGGACTTTCGTATGCAATGGAAACTAATTTTCCTCTATTTCGCTGCGCTCAAACCAGGAAAATTATATTACACATGTTTTAATCATTCAATTATGTCTATTTAAACAAGCGGCAACCCAAATGCATAGTTGCACATGGCTTGGTGGACCGTTCATGTCTATATATCACTTATGAAAATTGAAAAGATTCGACACTTGTGCTGAGTTTTGTTAAAAATCACACGTGTTTTTCTGTCTTTATTCAGTATTTTCGTCACTTGTTATCTGGTTTATTTAAAAGACTGCACACTTGCATACACAAACCGAAAACGTTATGTCAAATTATAAAAGACATTAAACATTAAATTGAGATGAGCATTACTATTTTGACAAAATAAAACAACTGAACAACTATTAAAGGTCACAGCAAAGATATATTGTTCAAAATGTTGACAATCTTAAACTAGGACTTGGCGAGATTAAACAAAGTAATAATATATGTTTAAATCATGTTTATATACAAAGGCAATGTGTGTTTGGCTAGCTGATATAAAACGACCAAAATTTTACGATAATATTATCGTTAATATCCCGAAAAATAGATTGTCTAGAAGTTATGTTCCTCAACAAGCGTATACATTTCAAAAGAAGAACAATGCGCTAACTGCTCAGCATCGTCCGTGCTAAGACGTCACGTCACAGGACTACTGCGACCGACAAAGCGGTCTCTACCACGGCATTGTGAACACTTTGATCGTATTTCTTTCCACGTCAATGAGACTTATGTTGTACTGCGTAACGATCATCCGACCTGAGCCGGGCCCCAGTACCAGCTTGTGAGGGTTCGTGACGCCGTCAGTGATTACATCACCAAGGATCTCGCCGTCCGTGTTGATCATCAGAACGTTGTGGGACTTGTTGCCGGCCACAAACAGTCGGTTGCCATGTAGCGTGATCCCCTTCGGTATCTTCAGTCCGTCATAGCGGACTTCCCATAATTTCTCACCCTGCGTCGTCAGTACGATGACCGTCTTCTTAAAACGGTCCGTTACATACATGCAGCCGGCAGTGCGATCGAGTACCACGTACTCGGGAAAGAAGAAGATATTGTGTCCAACATTGTCCTTGCTGATAACTTTAAGTTCGCGACCGTCACGTGACATGAGCTTCACACTGGGTGGGGAGTCATAGCAACAGACGGCAAGCATGTAGTTGGAGTAGGAGATGCCCCAGCATTTTGCACCGGTTTGGATCGCTGCAAGAATGGTTATGTCGGTCTCGCGAACTTGCAACAAGAGAAATCGCTTTTCTCGCGGCAGAGTAACCGCGATCTCGCTTTGCGAAATTGCTGCTATATCGAAAGGTCGCGCGGACAGCACACGTTCACCAATCCAACGATACTCGCTTTCGTACAGCTTGATTTTCCTGTGAACCTGATCTGCTAGAACGATTCGGCCGTCATGAAGACACTCCGCCCCTGTGATGCAGCAGTTATCGCGGTCCTGTGCCGTTCTTACCTTAAAATATGCCTCTAGGCGACCTTGTGGGATATTACTACGGGTTTTACCTTGTGGAACAGGTGTTATCGAAGGAGAAGGCGGAAAGATCTTCAAATCTGGATTTACGGGATTTTTCTTTTTCCGCCTTTCCTTCTGGTTAAAACCGGTGCAGTTTGAATCGTCTAGAGAATCTGGCTTTTCAACTACCGGATCTTCCGGAATCAGAATGGTATCAGCGCGCACTGTGTATGGAGGAGGTATACGAACATCTTGGTGTGACAATGAAAACTTCCCCATTTCCTTCAGCGTTCCCAAAAACATCTGGAGGCTCATGTCGGGCGAGAAGGCCAAAATGACGTCTTTGAGGTGCCTTGAGACCTCCTTCAGGCTCCGCTCGCAGTAATGCGCCTCACGCTTCGCTTTGTTGTACGTAATGAGGACGTCCGCGTCCGTGCCGTGAGTCATGGAGTTTTGCAGGACAACTGTCGCGTTCTTTGTGGTGTTCACGATTTCCTGTGTCCGTTCCACCTCTCGCTGGAAATGCACGAGTTCGCCCTTCCTCAGATCCTCTAGCTGCACGAGTGCACGTTCCTCTTGAGCTGCAAAACGACCCAACCTTCTTATGAGTCGTGTTCTGAGAAAACTGGGCATTATGCATGTGTGCAGTGTCGTCCCAGATTAGCCTGTGCAGTCCGCACAGGCTGATCAGGGACGACACTTTCCGCTTTTACTACACTTTTCGTTAAAATGAAGTCTCATCTTAGCAAAAATCCAATTTAGGCGGAAAGTGTCGTCCCTGATAAGCCTGTGCCAACTACACAGACTAATCTCGGACGACACTTTACGCACATGCATTATGCCCAGTTTTCTCAGAACACGGCTTATATTATTACGACACAGAAATAAGTTTCCATAGACGTTAGTATGTGGTAGAGCTTGAGGTTCTTATAAAATGAATGTAACATTTGCATAGAACAGATCAAGATGACTTGATCATAGTATTGCTTGCTTATTAAGACTAAGTTAATCCTACCAGTAAGAATATCATTGATCTGCTGCCGGATGCTGGATATCTGCCTCTTCACGTTGTTTGCGGCGTCATCAAGTGTTTGTATGGTGTGGTTACGGTTCTCGAGGATGCGTGTACCCCATATGGTCTGGTGTCCCAGCTTCTCCATGACGCCCTTTGCCTCGTCCCGCTGCTTGCTGGCCGCCTCGTGCGAGCTGATGATACTTGTACACATCCTATGAAATCCGGTAGCACACGTCGAGCATATCACCTGGGAGAAAAAATAAGGTGTGCACAAAATAAACCCATTTATGCCTAGTGGACTCTCCCATTCTTCTAAATTGAATCAATTTAGTTCCAAAATTATGGTTCTCTAGTAAATTTATTTCTATATTTAGAATATTTCTTACAGAAATTCCTTTAAGCAAACAGCGCAGACCCTGATGAGACGCCGCATCATACCACTGGCAAGATACGGGTCAGGCCTGCGGCCTTCTATATGTGGTTCTTAAAAAAACCTGTAAGAGGACTTGATAGTAATGAGACTGGGGTGCTGTGATGGTGCTCCTCATTGATAAGCGGCAGCTTCCTTTATCAAGACTCATTATTACAATTAATAATACGTGTCGCGCTTCGCGCTCTATAGCGCCTTCATTAGTAACTAGGTGGTTGCTAGGATAGTGGAACAAAGAAGTTTTGTTTTTATACAAAACCAGAAAGTTTCACCGGTACGCGTATTTTCCCAGTCTCTGTGATCTTTTATTATTGCCCAACCTCTGTGATCAGTTATTAATTGAAACAATTAGCTTTGCATTATTGGCAATTAATGTTGTAGTAAATGTAATAAGCACAAATGCAGTACTTATTTACACTAATTTACACAAAAATCACCACTATGCAAGATATTCTGACAACAAACATATAAACATTTATCCGTAAAATAACTTCTCCTCCCATAAGCGAAAACAAACGTATTACATACTAGTCGCCGCACTACAGTGCGACGCCAATGACGTTACTTCGAGTGGCAAAGTATATAGTTTTCTTATTCTCTTTAATAACTATGAGATAGGAGCGGTTCATATGTTTTCATTGTCCGGTAACATCTTTTATTTGCAAGTCATTATCGTATAAACAAGAATGCTCATTGAACACACATATTTGGCACATGTAAGTGCGTTTGTTGCCAACTTAAAGAATTCACTTATTGTTTTGAATGTTACAACGGCAATCATATTCTTGTATAATCCGTTATCGTTTCGAGTATAAGCGGGTGTAACGTATTTCGCCTCCGGTACTATCAGTTTTGGTTAAGCAGCTTATCATTACAGACAGTGCAGCGCAAAAGTAAAACGCTTCTTTCTTCTCGGCTTTTTTTTATAACTCGTATAATCAATTTTTATCAGGTGAATAAAATTGAAACTGTAAATGACATCAACTTGAGACTTTCTCGGTAGATATGTTTTCAGCCGTCTTTATCAAAATAGTGAACGATTCAGCGGTTAAGAAATTATCGACTGACCTATACAGGATACCTTGTACCTACATGGTACTTACAGCATTTACCTCGTCATTAAAATACATATTTATTTTACTTTTTTAAGCTGAAGAACATTGCCATTATCCCATTTATGCCTAGCGTTTAGAAAAAAAGGCCTTGGCGAACGGCGTAGACCCATGCAGATGCACGCATTATGCGGCGTCTCATCAGGGTCTGCGCTGTTTGCTTAAAGGAATTTCTGTAAGAAATATTCTAAATATAGATATAGATATACTAGACATCCTTAATTTTGGAAATAAATTGATCCAATCTAGAAGGGTGGGAAATTCCACTAGGCATAAATGGGTTAATAGTGTTATACTATGTGTGTGTTATGCTCAGTTCGTAGACAATTAAAAAAATAATATCAACGTCCGCAGTGCTCGTGAGCTATTTAAATGCCTTTTTATTCTCAGACAGTTCTTTAATTCAAATTTCAGGTTTGAAATGGATGTGTCGTTTGTTAAACATCTAACAAAATAGTAATATATTTATTTCAAATAAAACTTAATTTAATCAGCAACAACAAAACAAGCTCGAGTAGATTGGGTGAACAGATAGCACTTTATAAACTGCATTTAAATATTTTCATAACGATGACAAACATTATTTAATTCAATTTCTTCTTGACCGTTTGCTAGGTTGATCGCAAGTCATCCTGTCGTAAAAATTAAGGAATCCCGCGAGATTGTCTTTGTTAACACGAGATAAAAAATCTTTCATAGATTCATCATCATTTCCTAACGCACTGTCAATGTCACTCGCAAAGTTACGCTTGGTGGGAGCGCTGAAGCCGTACGTGTCTTCCTGGACCGTAACGCGATACCTCGACAGACGGGTGTACTGTGCTTCACCTCGGTGTTCAGCTTTGATGGCGTATTTCCGTTGTTCCATTTCCATCGTTGTTTCGCCCACGAACGGGCGTCTTTTCCAGTTTTGTGTGCACGATTTTTTCACGAGCGATTCGAGTCCGGAGTCATGAGAACATGTGCGCTGCTCATGAATGGGGCGCTGAGCAGGCGGCCTGTAAAGGTCTCCCTCGGAACAACTTTTCTGAAGACGCGATGATATCTCCCAGAAACATACGTCACTTGTTGCGTCACTAGTTGTTGAAGTGTTTGTTATAGGTATAGCAGTGCTTATTTTTCTGGCCACTATTGTTTTATCTGCTTTGAACGACGGTGTGCGGGCTCTTCTCATTCGTACGCGCATTTTCATCGCCGCTATTTCTGAGCCTTGTTTTGGCGTTGAACACTGTGGACCAGAAGCGGTATCAACATGCTTACTGAGACAGCTCAAGACTTGAAAATTCTTGACCTTGTTTGGCGCCAGACGCCTCTCTTCGAATGACGACTCCAGCAACGACGCGGACAATGTAGACGATAGAGACGTCATTGAAACATACCCAGATGTGTTATCTTCTATTTCATACGGAGCCATGCTAGGTCTGAGACTGATAAATATTATATAAGTTATTTATCAACGAAATTCAAAACCAAACATGATCAGGTTTCTGATTGCGTTCGTTTAAATACATGGGACGTGTCATTGAATGTTCACTTATTAATTCGACACGCTAGCAACTGTGATGAGCGTGTAGTCATAATGTGTTTGACATCGTTTAAACATGTGAATGTGGCTAAAGGTGTGACAATCATCGGTAAGATAGCTGACAGGCGATCACAGTTTAAGATTTGAAAAGTCACTGAACTAATCACTTATTTTTATAATTATTGAGTTCATAGCTTCGCAATTGTATTAACATGTGAATTACAAAATATTATCGTTTAAATGTAAAACATGTAGCTTTTGTTGTTGCTTTTTTAAATCTCGGATCAACCGAATGACACAATTAAGTGAAATTATATGATTTTTTTCTTGAAAATCAGCAATTTGTGTGAAATATGGGTTGAACAATTTTTTAATGACCACAAACCGTTTGATATTTTAAGTTATTAAAAAAATATCAAACCCTTTATTATTCCAAATGCATTTCCGTGTAGGCGTATTGATATATTCGTTGCAATATTCATTAAACTATTCATATATTTCTTGTCCATGTTTTTACGATTTGAATGTTTTAGATTTTATAATGTAAATTTCGCTACTCGTATGGTGAGAAATATAAAACATAAAGACTCCTGATATTTACTGAGGAAACGACGTCGAAACAAGTGCGTCACCCAGCGGGTACCGGCATGTGAACGCTCGGGCATTACCAAGTCTCACAGAATAGACAGACATATATGTAGATTTTGCAAATGAGCGAATGCCTTAAATGAAATAAACACTATAAAAGAAAACAAAATTATGTTCTTAAATGCATAGCTTCCCTTTATTTACCTGACATGGAACGTTATGCATAAATATAATTATTCAAGTACGATTACATCGATAAATAGTTTTCGTAGACGAAGCGATATTAATCGTTAAGATACATGTATATTAGACTAAGGATACTGTTATGATCTCATTAAACTCGAGCAACGTGTACAAAAAAAGACTACGATTATAAGAAATCAAAGCGCTAAAGGCCCTGAAATTGTTCTCTTTTGCATAATCTTAGACGCAACTCAGTATTCAAAATTATGTTATAGCTTTTCATATCGCAAGTTTGAAATGAACACAACCCATTCAAACTTATAAAGAGTGTGTCTTAAAGCACAGGTCGAGATGTGTGTGCACTGTTTATCCTCATATTTTTGTTATAAAGATAACTTAGACAAAATAACATTATATCTTTTTTTCGCAATTGGTTGCTGCACTGGCAACCATCTTTAGAATTTTGGTTGCCTAGCAAAAGAATAACAAGCATAGAATCATGTACAGGTTGTGTTATGTGTATCTAATACTTGATCTATTTTCTTTAAATTATTGAGCAACAATTTTGCCGACATGACAGACATGTAATGCCTCATGTCTTGTTGTGAGCCGGAATTGAAACATTTCCTAGGCTTAATTGATCCACAGTCGCCATTTTGTATTCTATGTTTAATTGGATTGAGTTGTTCAAGATTTGCTTTTTAGCCCAACTATAACTAACTTCTGAAATTGAGTTTCCTGGGCTTAAAATTACTGGCCACAAGCTAACAGGCAACCACTAAACATGCAAGTTATTCATGATGAAAGATCTGACGGTGTATTGAACTCATTCAATTTGCAAGTCTGAAGACAATAAAGGGACATTTTCACGTTTTGGTAAATTGAAAAAAATAAACGATTTAATAATTTGGAGAGTTCTTTGGTTGTCGTTATATATTTTCATACCACGAGGATTGCTTATAAAGGATAAAATACATCTCTCATTGTATAAGCACGGATAGCCGAGTGGTCTAAGCGATAGACTTTTAATCCAGGGGTCAGTGGTTCGAGCCCAGTTAACGGTAACTTTTTTGTTTCTTCATTTTTTTTAATGGGGCTTTTATGATCCAATGTTTACATTTATCAATATTAAGCATTTAATGACAAACTGTGAAAAGGTCCCTTTTAGAGCAAGTAAGTAAGTAAGTAAGTAAATAGTTTATTATAGTGACATGTGCATTTCGTATGGTATAAACAATAATATATACATATAAAAAAGCACCCGGCCCATTGGACCTATAAGTCACCTTAGCTGTTAAGCTCAATCTACACGTAAAGCATATATATACAGTTCTATGTCATAACAAGTGATGTACGAGTGGGACTGAGAAAGCAGATAGCATATATACAGCAAATATATACAGCTTCAAGTGGTCCCGATTATGTCGTCAATGTTTTAAATATTATAGTTATTCATAGCAAAAGCAGCATAAAACAATTGGGTATACTGTAATATCAAAAAGCTAATATACTTTTATCAATAAGAGTTACAGCACTGATACAGATTCAAATTTACAGTGGATACATTACGGACTGCCTGAGCAAATATGCTTTAACAATGAACTTTGCAGTCTTCCTGGGGTATACCTTTAATATATGACAAAACCTTTGTTCTGGGTTAAGATGGATAAAGTCGTGAAGAGAATATCACCAAACACGTCAGTCCTGATATTGTTATATAAATCACATACAAGTAAAAAATGTTTCTCATCCTCTACGGTCGTTAGATCACAAAATCTACATGTTCGATTATCAAATGGTTCACCAGCGTATCTTCCTGTCTCTATTCTCAGTGGTAATATTCCCGATCTAAACTGACATAGTAATGAGCGTTCATGTTTTGAGAGGTTCATCCTCACAAAGTCTTCACACTTAAATTCCGATTTTAATGTTGCGGATGTTCTCAGTTTTGGCATGTTCAACACGTCTTGTGACCATTTGGCTATATAATGTTGGGTCATCAAAGATTTTGCTGCATCCAGATCGATACATGATTTAGCGTGAAACCGATCGATAATCCCTAACGTTGATACTATCTGCTTAACGTCGCTTGACCAATTATTCACACATTTGGTATAATCAAAATTAAACACTTTTTTGGTGAGTCTATTGTCATCCATTTTAATTAGCCTATTCCAGAACCTGAGGACACATACCCATCTTCCATACAAGGTTGGTTTCCAGCAAGCGTCTCCATAAAGTGCCGGTAGTGGGGTAAATCTATGCACGCCCATGAACTATCTTAATGCTCGGTTGTGTACATTGTCAAGTGATTGATATGTCTTAGAGCCCCACACCGAAGCACTATATTCAAGAATTGGTGTAATACATGCGGTGTATAGTTTTTCAAATGATTGGAACCGGAAGTGTTTCATTTTATGAATCTTGCTAATTAAGCTTCCAAGCGCCCGACCTGCACCCTTTGCCAACGCCTCGCAGTTCGCACTAAAGTCGTTTCGTTCATCGAAAATCACTCCAAGGTATCGGTACTGCGCTACTGTTTCCAGGATGTTTTCACCAACTCGGAATTCCTTATCCGTCCGCGATGTTCTGCCCCGCCGGAAGTGAACGGTTTTCGACTTATTGGTGTTAATTATCACGCGCCAACGTTTGCACCAGTCGTGGAGGGTATTAAGCATGATTTGTAACTTTTCCTCGTTGTCTGAAACTAGCACAATATCGTCCGCATACATAAGAATGGACACGTTTGCATCTCCCATTGAAATACCTAGGTCAAGGTCATTGATTTCTTTCACAAGGTCATTAGCAAAGATAGCGAACAAAGTCGGCGATAAACAACACCCCTGTTTGACCCCTGTATCGCAGCTGAACCAGTCTGTTAATTTATTATTTATACGTATACACGATGTGGCACTTGTGTAGATATTTCGTATGGAGTTATAGACCTTTCCATCAATGCTATGTAGCAGCAATTTGTAGAGCAGCATATCGCGGTCTATAAAATCGAAGCATTTTTTTAAGTCAATAAAAGAAGCAAATACAGAGTTATTGTTCCTTATAATGCTGTTCAAAGTGTAAATGTGGTCTTCGCAAGATCTCCCAGCCCGGAATCCATTCTGCTCGTCCGCTAATATATCATCGTTATCCAGATATGTTGTAATTCTTTTGTTCAAGAAAGCACTATAAAGTTAGATGTTAACTAAAAATGACACAAGGTAAGAATTTAGAACTCATTGGTTGTTTATTTGATTTTAAAGTGATTTTGTTTATTTGCCTTGTCAGCAAGGTTACTTTGAAGTTATTATCACTTTTATCTTTTTTTAATATCATTAATAGAAAAGATAATTTAAGTTTCATTTTGGGAAAACAGGGCTTAATGCATATGCATTAAATATCATCTCAGTAGCAGAGACTATCTTTAAACGAAAAACACCATAAAACCAGAAAGTATCGTCCTTGATTAGCTTGTGCGCATTGCACAGAATAATCAATGTGCACAGGCTAATCTGGGACACCACTTATTTGACATGTCTTAAGCCCCGTTTTCCCGGAGAGTAGCCAATGTGTACAGATTTCAATGACAAACTGGCCAATGTCGTCGAACAAGCTGTTAAACACTATTGATTACATACACACACTCACTGTCTGCAGTGTACCAGTGGTGAAGTATAAACAGGCAGATGCGGTGGTTATCGTTCTTAGCGTAGTTAGGAGCAGACTGACTTGCAACGCATACCACTAACCTTAGTTGTCCGCAAGCGAACAACCAAACATCCAAGCGTGAAATTTATGCATATGGAGTAAATAAGTTTCAGGTCAATGTGATTGAGCTATAACATGATACTATAGTTGATATATTATAAACAAACATTTCCTTAGACCTTATACGTCTCCTAAATAAACAACAAACACAACGATTTAAATTGAAAATACAGTTTGTATTTTGGTACCTATGCGTACGACCAGATGACACATTTATAACGTACGACAACAAACAAATTTGAACAATTCACATATTGATATAGATTTCATAACTCATAAATGAACTAACGCTCATATAGTTTACACAGAAAACAGACTATATTCCTGCAGAAAATAATTTTCATTAGAATACTTGTCTATATTTTATATCCAATAAAATATTTGGAAAATTAACATGTTCACTGGTCAGTTACGCAAAGCCGAATGGCTATTCCACGAGCAAAATTACCCGCCAATACAATACACTGAGCGACCCCTACCGGGGACTTTCGTATGCAATGGAAAAATGTTTTCCTCTATTTCGCTGCGCTCAAACCAGGAAAATTATATTACACCTGTTTTAATCATTCAATTATGTCTATTTAAACAAGCGGCAACCCAAATGCATAGTTGCACATGGCTGGGTGGACCGTTCATGTCTATATATCACTTATGTAAATTGAAAAGATTCGGCACTTGTGCTGAGTTTTGTTAAAAATTACACGTGTTTTTCTGTCTTTGTTCAGTATTTTCGTCACTTGTTATCTGTTTTTTTTTAAAAGACTGCACACTTGCATACACGAACCGAAAACGTTATGTCAAATTATAAAAGACATTAAACATTTAATGGAGATGAGCATTTCTATTTTGACAAAATAAAACAACTGAACAACTATTAAAGGTCACAGCAAAGATATATTGTTCAAAATGTTGACAATCTTATACTAGGACTTGGCGAGATTAAACAAAGTAATAATACAATGTATATGTTTAAATCATGTTTATATACAAAGGCAATGTGTGTTTGGCTAGCTGATATAAAACGACCAAAATTTTACGATAATATTATCGTTAATATCCCGAAAAATAGATTGTCTAGAAGTTATGTTCCTCAACAAGCGTATACATTACAAAAGAAGAACAATGCGCTAACTGCTCAGCATCGTCCGTGCTAAGACGTCACGTCACAGGACTACTGCGACCGACAAAGCGGTCTCTACCACGGCATTGTGAACACTTTGATCGTATTTCTTTCCACGTCAATGAGACTTATGTTGTACTGCGTAACGATCATCCGACCTGAGCCGGGCCCCAGTACCAGCTTGTGAGGGTTCGAGACGCCGTCAGTGATGACGTCACCAAGGATCTCGCCGTCCGTGTTGATCATCAGAACGTTGTGGGACTTGTTGCCGGCCACAAACAGTCGGTTGCCATGTAGCGTGATCCCCTTCGGTATCTTCAGTCCGTCATAGCGGACTTCCCATAATTTCTCACCCTGCGTCGTCAGTGCGATGACCGTCTTCTTATAACGGTCCGTTACATACATGCAGCCGGCAGTGCGATCGAGTACCACGTACTCGGGAAAGAAGAAGATATTGTGTCCAACATTGTCCTTGCTGATAACTTTAAGTTCGCGACCGTCACGTGACATGAGCTTCACACTGGGTGGGGAGTCATAGCAACAGACGGCAAGCATGTAGTTGGAGTAGGAGATGCCCCAGCACTTTGCACCGGTTTGGATCGCTGCAAGAATGGTTATGTCGGTCTCGCGAACTTGCAACAAGAGAAATCGCTTTTCTCGCGGCAGAGTAACCGCGATCTCGCTTTGCGAAATTGCTGCTATATCGAAAGGTCGCGCGGACAGCACACGTTCCCCAATCCAACGATACTCGCGGTCGTACAGCTTGATTTTCCTGTGAACCTGATCGGCTAGAACGATTCGGCCGTCATGAAGACATTCCGCCCCTGTGATGCAACAGTTATCGCGGTCCTGTGCCGTTCTTACCTTGAAATATGCCTCCAGGCGACCTTGTGGGATATTACTACGGGTTTTACCTTGTGGAACAGGTGTTATCGAAGGAGAAGGCGGAAAGATCTTCAAATCTGGATTTACGGGATTTTTCTTTTTCCGCCTTTCCTTCTGGTTAAAACCGGTGGAGTTTGAATCGTCTAGAGAATCTGGCTTTTCAACTACCGGATCTTCCGGAATCAGAATGGTATCAGCGCGCACTGTGTATGGAGGAGGTATACGAACATCTTGGTGTGACAATGAAAACTTCCCCATTTCCTTCAGCGTTCCCAAAAACATCTGGAGGCTCTTGTCGGGCGAGAAGGCCAAAATGACGTCTTTGAGGTGCCTTGAGACCTCCTTCAGGCTCCGCTCGCAATAATGCGCCTCACGCTTCGCTTTGTTGTACGTAATGAGGACGTCCGCGTCCGTGCCGTGAGTCATGGAGTTTTGCAGGACAACTGTCGCGTTCTTTGTGGTGTTCACGATGTCCTGTGTCCGTTCCACCTCTCGCTGGAAATGCACGAGTTCGCCCTTCCTCAGATCCTCTAGCTGCACGAGTGCACGTTCCTCTTGAGCTGCAAAACGACCCAACCTTCTTATGAGTCGTGTTCTGAGAAAACTGGGCATAATGTATGTGCGTAGTGTCGTCCCAGATTAGCCTGTGCAGTCTAATCAGGGACGACACTTTCCGCTTTTACTACACGTTTCGTTAAAATGAAGTCTCATCTTAGCAAAAATCCAATTAAGACGGAAAGTGTCGTCCCTGATTAGCCTGTGCCAACTACACAGACTAATCTCGGACGACACTTTACGCACATGCATTATGCCCAGTTTTCTCAGAACACGGCTTATATTATTATGACACAGAAATAAGTTTCCATAGACGTTAGTATGTGGTAGAGCTTGAGGTTCTTATAAAATGAATGTAACATTTGCATAGAACAGATCAAGATGACTTGATCATAGTATTGCTTGCTTATTAAGACTAAGTTAATCCTACCAGTAAGAATATCATTGATCTGCTGCCGGATGCTGGATATCTGCCTCTTCACGTTGTTTGCGGCGTCATCAAGTGTTTGTATGGTGTGGTTACGGTTCTCGAGGATGCGTGTACCCCATATGGTCTGGTGTCCCAGCTTCTCCATGACGCCCTTTGCCTCGTCCCGCTGCTTGCTGGCCGCCTCGTGCGAGCTGATGATACTAGTACACATCCTATGAAAACCGGTAGCACACGTCGAGCATATCACCTGGGAGAAAAAATAAGGTGTGCACAAAATTAACCCATTTATGCCTAGTGGACTCTCCCATTCTTCTAAATTGAATCAATTTAGTTTCAAAATTATGGTTGTCTAGTAAATTTATTTCTATATTTAGAATATTTCTTACAGAAATTCCTTTAAGCAAACAGCGCAGACCCTGATGAGACGCCGCATCATGCGGCGTCTCATCTGGGTCTACGTTGTTTGCCAATGCCTTTTTTCTAGACGCTAGTCATAAATGGGTTAATGGCATAACAGTTGTGTCTGCAATATTCATATTTGTATGATGCATCTGGTAGGTGCAAGGCAACACACACCACATATTATTAGGATTAAAAAATATATGAACAAAAAAACCCGGAGGAAACCTCGCTGAAACAAACCTGGACATGATCCTCACAATAGAAGTCTAGGAACTTCCCGTCGTGCTCCTGACATGGCGTCCTGAGCAGTGTGCTTTTGATTGGCTGGAGCTTTATACTGGCGATGTCTACCAACGTGTGCGTTCGGGAGATCTGTCAGAATTCACAATATAGAAGCAAGAATAAAAATATGTGCGACAGAAATTCATACATTTGTGATTGAGTTAAATAAAGAGGACACTACTGAACGGACGGAATAATAAATACATTAAACATGTATAAATTGAATAAATTAACAAACCTAACGAACGAACACACGAACGAATGCGCGAATTAAAGACGAGCGAACGAATAATCGAATGTTATTATCAATCAATTTCCGAATTAAATAAGGCAAACAAATGAGCTATAATCCTTTTAATAAATGAAACAAACAGCACGGAAAAAATACATGGCCGTACTTTGAGACTGCTGTGGTGATTCTCACAGTCTTCACACATCGCCTCTCCACAGTTCTCACACCACGTGGTGGCCATGCTGGCCTCGCCGCGCTTGTCGCACGGGTCGCACTTCCGGCCCTCGCTGCGCAGACGCACCGCTTCTATGAGGCCCATGATGAACTGGTTCTGTGGCAAGGAGTCCGCCCAGGAACTGGGGCCTTGCAGGACATTCGGGGAGTCGACAAACTGGTGACATTTAGGGCACTCAAAACCCTTAGGGACCTGGAAATAGTAATTCCAATTTATATCTCTGTTAAAGCGGGTATATACGATCTTGTCAAATATTTATTAATTAATATAAAATGTGCAAAAAAACTTTTTATACATATATTTCAATATAAACTAAAATAAAAGTTTAGAAGAACATGTGTCGAAAAATGCTAAATAAGCCAGATATTAAATTCTGAAATCGAAAAGGGCTGTACAGCCAAATTCACCAGCATGTATATCATGCATGTACGATGTGAATCTCAATTTAGTTTAACGGTTCATTTGAAATTCCTGCAGTGATATTGATTCATACGACACACGAACATTTACTAAAAAGACGAATGCATAGGTATTGAAGGAAAATATGTACGAATTATCTTCGTCACAATCGGCTCCGGGCGCTAATATGTATTTGCTGCATTTTATGAAATTCTTCTT